>NC_135704.1:5371528-5671528 GCF_964276395.1 Gasterosteus aculeatus | reverse complement strand
TGCTTTATGGTCTTTGAATGAATAATGACCAATTTAGTGACAAATCAAGCGATTTGGCTTTGAAAGAGATGCGCCTGCTTCATGGGTGAGACCGGACACAAATTCCTTTGAGTCAAAACTGCGCCACTTCATCACCAACCCTCACACACACACACACACACACACACACACACACACACACACAAAAAAGTAAAACAATTCAAATTCAATTCAATTAAAAACGATAGCAAGTACATTTGCAAACAAGTAGAGAGAGAGAGAGAGCGCAACATGAAGAGTGTTCCTATATATATCCAATATTGACTTCTGAGGGAGCAGTCAGAACAAACACACTCAAAGCTGTTTAGAAATATGTCTGCATTAATAAACAGCGAGCAGGTTTACAGGGTTTTCAGTGGGTAAGACATGCTTTGACTTTCATTCGGTGTTCTATATTTTTTGGCGCATTAGAAAAGGAATGAGAAGCAAACACCTTGAAATAGTTGTTGCGTTTTTGTATGAAAATAAAACGTTAAATGGAAACATGATGATGATATTTGATTACCTTCCTCACCCTGCCATTCATTCATAGCCAAAGATGCATACAATGCAGGGTAATGTTTGCACCTCTGTTTCCTTTGGAAGTGTACAACTCGTCATCCGAGATGACTTGTACATTTGCCAAATTCAAGTTCAATTTCAAGTTCAATTTTATTTATATAGCACATTTAAAAACAACCTCAGTTGACGAAAGTGCTTAACAAGCTCGAAAAGCAGCGATACAATAAAACACAGAGCACAATACAAAATATCTGATAGTAGAGAAGAACAAAGTCAAAATATCAAAGCTCAACTTGAATTAAAAGCCAATGAATAATAGTGGGTCTTAAGGAGGGACTTGAACGTTGCAATGGTCCGAGCTGTTCCTACATGGATAGGTAAACTATTCCAGAGGTTTGGAGCAGCCACTGAAAAGGCTCGGTCACCTCTGGTTTTTAACCGGGATCGAGGCACATCGAGGAGCATCTGATTAGACGACCTCAGTGCTTTGATAGGTGTGTGGACATGTAAGAGCTCCGACAAGTAGGAAGGCGACAACCCATTAAAAATTTTAAAAACAATTAATACAATTGTAAATTCAATCCTGAAACAAACAGGAAGCCAGTGGAGGGTGGCCAAAGCCGGTGTAATGTGGTCGCGTTTTTTTTGTCCTGGTCAAAAGTCGAGCTGCTGCGTTCTGGACTAACTGCAAGCGACGAAGGGATGACCGATCCAACCCAACATACAGTGAATTGCAGTAGTCTAAGCGGGACGTAATGAATGCATGTATGACTCTCTCAAAGTCTTTGCGTAGCAGATAGGGCTTGACTTTAGCCAGAAGTCTCAGCTGGAAGAAGCTAGTTTTGACAACAGAACTAATCTGTTTGTCAAGTTTAAAATTACCCCAAATTTTGACCTCTCTTCAACTTAAGTCTTTTCAGTCTTTTCTACTTCATTTGGTGAGAAATAATGTTACACACATTAAAGCAGAGCTCTAACATCTCTGCCTGTCCAATAATAATTTCCTTCTCCAAACATGGTTACGTAATAATAAAACATCATTTGTAATACCGTACTATAATGCTAATACAATAGCTCCAGAAAATTGACTGCTCATTATCTTTTTCTGCACAAATCATTGATGTCAAGTTGATGGTGGTGACTCTTGCCAAAGGTCATCTATCTTCAGCCTCAATCATTTTGCATAATATTATGTACAGTAATCAAGTGCATGTTTAAGACCTTTTGACTCTGTTCTTCTTGTAAATCAAATGCACTGACCTGAAGACAAAGCTTACAGCCAACAGATTCATTTGCAAGTGAAAGAAATGGAAATGTAATGTGCATTGTGAAGTGGTGTGAATGAAAGTGCTACAATAATATCCAAGTGAGGTAGGGCTTAGCGCACAAGTAAATCGGACTGGAATGGCCGCTTAAACCACTGTCTTTTAAACAAATGGTATCCAATACTTTCTAAAGAGACAAAATCAACATTTTACTATTTAATCATACCATGGCAGAAAAAGAAATCACCAAAACAGTGTTTTTTTCTTGCTCAAAAATGTCACGTTTACAAATTCATCTCAAAGTTACGACAAGTTCAGAGAGGTGCCAATTGCCTCCAGTAAGAAAAAAGCACATGCTATAAGTGTGGATTAACATTTCAACACAACGATGCACTGTCACAGCAGCCATCCACATAAGCATATTAATAAAAGGTGGTAATGTTAATAATGAAAGTGAATAAAATGGGCCCTTAGGATCTACTTTTGATTGTGTGTGTAATGAATTCCGTGGCATCAAGGCTATTGTTCTGCTTAATGGAAAGAGAAACGACTCTGGATTGGCAGCAGCACGGTAAAGATTAATAGATCACACAGAACTGAACTCAATTTTGAAAGTTGTAATGAGCTGTCTTTTTTTCATTCCAGTGCTGTGTGTGTGTGTGTTTTTTACTTTTACATGCAGCTGGAGTTGGGGTGGGCGGACAGAGAAAGAGATTGAGGGGGAAAAAGTGACGGGGAAAGACATGGAATCTGGAGGTCAAGATCATTTAATGAGCACTATTGATGCAATAATTAGAACAGCAGCAAACTAATGAAGTAATTAATCGCTAAATGTATTTTCAATTTTCCATTTAGAAGACATCTGTTAAATTACTTACCTAGAGGTAGAGCTATTATCATGAACGATTTGTTAAAACCCAGAAAAGAACAAGATTTATTCGAGGGCTGTGTAATTTCAGTGGCTGCAGTGAGAAACAAAAATTTGTTTATGTTGTCTATCCTCCTCATTATTATTACTAAGTTACTAGTTATTACTAACTAGTAATTATTATTACTATTTTGGCCTCTTGGGATACAACCACAATGCTGTTCACACAACATTGTTATCTTATGCAAACAAGTTACTTTGTTCAACAGCTGCGTTTTAACGCAAAAAGAAGATGCAGGTAGTTTTCTGAAAACAACGTGGCCTTTTCAGTATCAAAGGTCTTCAGCGTCAAAGTGCCGTGTGTTTGTGTTGTCCTCGTTTTTATTTCCCTAACTTTCGTGCCCCTGGGTTCACTTCTCTTCCTCCCTTGTGATTTTCTGCCTGGTCCCTGATTGGACACAGGTGGGAACAATCTCCCCCACTTGTGTGCCGTTGGGTTGGTCCGTTCCCCCCACTCATACTCTGTGATACATACTATTCTGGCTTGACTCCTGGTGTTACTCCAGCTCAACATTTCTGGTATTTGATTTGTTAAAAGCGTTTTATTTTGAAACATTGGCTCTGCATGTGTGTCCAACACAGAGTTTGGGGGTGAAAAGTGGCCCGGCCGTTAGTGACGGCCCACTCGATACACGGCGCGTTACCCTTTCAATATATCACACGCCAGTGGCCTAATTGGATAAATACCCATCCTCTAAATATTATTTTGAAAGATTACAAAGAAATTACAGCATTTTTTTTTTTATAACATAGAAAATGTTCGATTCACCAATTTCGATGGACACATCGAATAAAATGATACTGGCTATTGTAACACTAAAAGGTACTTGTAGTGTTACATTGTGTTACAGCCTCTAAATAACTTCTTTGAGCGCTGGACCGTGTTGATCCAAAAGACCGGACCGCTGACCCAGCCAATCCAGGAGATTAACCGCCCTATTTCGATAGATAACGCCTACTGTCAGATGTATCACCGCCTCCTCGCAAAGCGCCTGGTACAACACCTCCCAATCCATCTCTCAAAGGGCATTTCGCAAGATCGATGGGACAGCGGCCAACTTGGCGAACCTTCAAACAGTGATCAGAAAATCCAAGCGCCGAAGCAAAAGCCTATACATTGCATTCGTCGATCTGCGTAAAGCCTTCGACAGACTCTTCACCAAACCATAAGGGTGGCCCTACAGGCAGGAGTCCCTAACAACATCTGTGGCTACCTAAGGGAATACTGTGCCCAGGGAGTCACCAACCTCCTTGGGACCCAACTCAGGATGGTCAACGGGGTCCGGTAGAGGGATCCACCATCCCTCATTCTGTCCAACCTGATCATCAATGAGGCGTCGACAAAGGCCAAGCAACATGCGTCGGATTCAAGATGTGCATAGCATACCAACTCCAGACTTTGGCATTTGCGGATGATCTAGTGTTGTTCACTTTCTGCAAGCAAGGCCTACAGACGGCCACCAACGAGGCATTAAAATGCCCAGCCAAGTCGGGCCTCTCTCAAGCCCCAGCAGAGGATCTATCTCATCAAACACCATTTAATACCGAAGATATACCATCAACTTATCCTGCAGAGGGCCAAAGCTGCTGCTGAAATTGGACAAAATTGTCAGAGGAGAATTTCGGGGGTACTCAGGTTTGCCCAAAGACGCTACGCTGGGCTTCATCTACGGCCATCCCTCAGACAGGGGGCTGGGTATCTCCTGCCTGCGTACCACCATCCCAAGATTCAGGGCGAAGCGGATATCAGAAGATAGGGACCTGCAGGCGCTGGCGGGGCATCCGGACTTCCAGTTTTTAAACCAGGAATGAGTCACTATACTGCCAACATCAGTACATAGCGTCAGTAGACCAAGAGAGGAGGAAGTACTAGAAGGGGAAACTGTTGGGTAGCCTGGATGGAGCAGGTCCCCGCAAGTCCTGCGGGGAAACCAGTGGGTTACCGATGGTACGAGACTTCTCTCAAGCAGGAATTACATAAATGCTGTGTGGATCCAGAGGGCGTCCTATAGCCAAGCGCCCCTGTGTGACGCGGGCTGTAACGCACGAGAAACCTTGCACTCACTTAAAATACAGAAAAAAACCACTGTAATATAATTTTTTCTCTGTGTGTCCAGTGGCCTCAGCTTGGTAAGCCATTTTTTAAACCACATGGCCCCATGCAGATATTTATACTGTACGAAGACCAAAAGCTTTCCACATTAAATGGATGTAACAGAGGGGAGAATGAGGATCCTTTTCCTCTCATACGTTTCAGCTCCAGCTCCTCTAAAAGGCCTATACTTGGTGAGCGGTGCGCTTCCTATACCATTTCAAAAAGCCACATTAAAAGCTGTACATTAGTTTTTTGCTCTGTAGGATTTGTTGCTTTGGTAACCATTAAACCCATCAAACCAGCTTGCAAACTAGATCTCAACTTAATTAATGAATGGTACATAGTTCCTTCTCATTTTTCATTTGCAACACTTTGTCACAGCAATTAGTAACTCTTACATCCAGAACATTACTATAACAGCTGCTCTTTCCACTCCGACAGACTAATTGGAATTCACACCTCAAGCTGATAAGAATGTCTTCATATGATTTGAACTGTATACAGCACATGCAGATGTGGGAGTTTCTCTAAGGCTTACAACATATCGCACTTTGACAATTTCATCTCATTCTAACCCGTTGCTGTTTTATTGAAGTTTGATGTATTTTCAGAGATAATGAGTGTTTAGCGGTTGAAGGCTTTTTACATTGATCCCTATCAAGACATCTCTGGGTGGGTGTAAACTGCGCTCAGTGAGAGAGAGCGAGAGCAGTGCTCCTTTGTGTTTACCCAGATCTCTAACCAAATGGACAATTAGCAGGTTTTGAGGGGGTAGATTAGTGTTTTTCACAGGGGATTACCTCACTGATTTTATTAGCAAATTGGCATCTCCTTGGGTGGAAGCGAAGGGCCGGTCCTTGTGAGGTTTTTGAATAACCCGCTTGAGAATCTTGAAGGGGAGCCAAGGAACAAATTGAGCCGTACGTCTTTTTTTTCTATTCTTTTTTTTCCGTCAGTCGTGGAAGTTTGCCTTCTAGTAAATCCAATGATTTCTAATTCCACTCAGGTTTGGCGGAGACTGAGATGTTTGTTGCGTGATCAGTAACAGATGCATTTTACTCCCGTGGTTGCTGAGAGTGACTCAAAAGAAAGTTAAACAGAAGTACCCGTTAGAGTATGTGTCAACTGTCGTTGTGGCTGTGGGAAGCTTGGAGGCACAGCATCCTCCACATTTTCTCACTCTGCCCATCTCTGATTAATGATCTCGCTCGCGTTCCTTGATGAGTCATGCACGAAGGTTTTGTGCCAATTGTCTTTGGTTCACCTTAGTTTTTCAAGTCAGCTGCAGATCTGTTTCCTTGCACTCAGCAGCCCGAGGAGGCACGGTAATAGAAAACTACTCAGCCCGTCATGAGTGGGACCATTACAACTAGTTACATTGCTATTGCTACTAGAGTGTAGAGTATTTTACACAAAAGAGTTGTACAAAAATCAGGAGGAAGGTGGTGTTAGGAAACAAAGTTGAATGAAATGATAACAACGCCTCCGCCATGAAGCTTTTGTAAGATGGAACAATCACAAAATCACAGGACTCAATATTCCCTTCATCTTTTATCCCTTTTTATATAACAGGAAATGAGAGGGGCAAAACTGCCTGTAAATACATGCCATTCAAACTGAAAAATATTCTATTTTGTAGCTACGATATCTGCTTTTACGCATCAAATTCCAGGCGCTCCATTGTGATTCAACTTTTCATGGTTATGTTAAAAAGGCACAGAGAGTGCTTGGTTTCAGTCAGAAAGGATCATGATGATTGCATGGTATTGAAACGTTTATTCATTTTGGGAAAAAACATTTGAAGTGGATAAACATAATTTCCAGATGGCCGTGTTTGAAGGAGCAGAGGGCTGGCAGCGGCTGAATACAGCTCAACAGGTTGCCTCACCCTCAGATGATTTTATTGGCTAGTTCAGATAACGATAAAAATGAAGTTGGATAGAGTTCAAGCGGCCTTCAACTCAACTTCAACTGCAGAACGGGCCGAAGCTAAAAATGTTTTACTAAACAAGATGGGTTTTCTAAAGGAGGCTTTACACTCATTTCCCTATTTGCCCCTTGGCAATAAGTAATGAAAGCTGCCGTCTTGATTATTAGAAAAATAGAAATCAACCTAACAGTATTCTTGTGAAATTCTGCTTGGCAACACGCCGTGTTCAACACTTACTAGAGTGTAAATGCTCCCAAACCCCACGGTATCATTTGTTTATGGATGCACCAAAAACAACTACATGGTCGTATTTCCTGGAGGTTGTAATGAGGAATTCAAAAGCTGTCAACAAACTTTGAGTATGAGGTTTACACTTTTCCTTAAACACATATTTCCTTGCTTATAGTTTGCCAAACCATTAACATAGTGTCCTTACATTGTCACTCCCCATTCCAAAATGCCCGCTAGCATTGTGAATGAGCCAGCAGTAAACAACAGTCACATCTCCAGCCAGATAATAGTCCTCCCAGCTGTGTGGATCTCACATCTTTCGGGGGGGGAAAGCTCAGTTTCTTGCTGTGCCAGTTGTGATAGTCTGCCAGCACTTGAAACCCTGCACAGAACCTCAACATTACTCCTTTCCCAAACACATCATTTACACCCGATCGCCCCTGTCCCACCAAAGCCCAGTAAGTCATTCTGCTTACTCACATGACTGCTCATACACGCCGCTTGGCACACATAATGCAAAATATAGCTTCACAAAAAAGACATACTTATGTATGAGTGCATGAACACAATCACAAGCACACACTACTACCTAGAGTAATGTCTCATGCCTCAGCGTTGCGCTCCGGGCATCTGTGTATATTAACAATATAAAAAAGACGAAGTGATTACAAAGGGGCAAGTGGCGGTCTATGCTATCCCTCTCTCTCTCTCATTGAGGGAGGCGGACGTGTTTAAATCTGCACTCGGCTCAACCAGTTGCCCCTCAGACAACCACTCTGGAAAACGGCCAACCTGTTTATTCGTCTGGCCACTACTTCATCTGCCGCCTCTTCAGGTTTAGGCTTGTCGGCCTATTGGGCCATTAACTGCGCTGTTAAGTCCTCATGAATATGTGCATGAAAGCAGGAATGACTCATATGGAAAAGTGTACAAGTAATTGAAAGGAAACTGGGAGGTGTTTAAAAGTATAATTTATCAGTAATAGCCACGTAACAGTTATTGTAGTATAAGTAAGTATTTACTTTCAAGACGATGGGGTTCAGGTGCATCAGTGTCATCCTTACCCTTTGCTCATATTAAATCCCTGACATTTACGGAAAGACATGTTCTTCCTTGCATTTGTTGACAGGAGGCATCCATTGACGCTGTGTACACATTAGGGAATGGAAGAAAGTATTGTTTACAGTAGGTTTTTACAGAGAGCCATTCTTTTCGGTTCAGGTTTAATAAAAATATCTGAAGTGTATCAGTCAAAAGGTAGCAGGACCAACTTGTCACAGGGTGTGGTGGCGCACCCAAGCGAGAGTGATGGAGAGCAAGGTTATAATACAAGGAAACAACAAAATGTACTGAATGGTGGGGATCCGAGGCCAAGGGGTGAGGGTGGGAGATCGGACTGAGCCGAGCAGGCCAGGCAAAGGGCGACCAGGGGGGAAGATCCAGACACTGTGGGCACAGGGAGAAAAGAGTGATCATTTTAAGCAGTTGAAAATATTCGAAAATGGGCTTTGCTGAGCGGCCTGGAACAAAGAACAAGGTGTGAACGCTGAAGGTTTTCCACAATCCAGCAAAGAGTGGATGAGGGGCCGATGTCGATGTGCTGTGGCAACATGAGCAGGTAGATGGTGGCTGGGTAGACAGGTTGTGTTGTGGGTGAGCAACAATATGGACGGAGCTGGGAGGACAGCCAGACACAGAAGACACGGGAAAAGGCACGGCCAGGCCGTGACAAAATTGGGCTAAAATGTGCAACCGTTTCACTCAAATTACCACATAGCAAACTTCGAGGCAGGCAATATTACAGCAAAGGAAAACTGGTGGTTGAAGCTGCCGTGTTGATCGTTACTTGCAGCAAAAAGCTTTAAATTGTGAATAAATTTATACCAGTATATGGTCCATTCAATGCTGTACTCGTAGAACAGCCGGGTTAATGAAGCCTTTATGTCCAATCAGAGCGATCGGCAGAGGAAAGTGAGAACACAATATGTACATTTTCTGTAATACATCTGTGTATTCTTTTGGATAGTTACATATTTTGCCTCCCGTGAAAAAAGGTCTTTTACAATTAGTGTCTTAATGCCAACTGCAAGCTTGCATCTGAAATTGCTAGTCCGACTGTGAACAATGAGCAGCAAGTAGAAAAAAAGCCAACCGGTTTTGACAACAGAACGCCAGAAATAAAGCCTTTTGCCAATATGGGTTTATTTGTCATCAAGATAGTCGATGGGTTCCAAGAATGGATTCCGACTAGACAACAGACTACAGTTTACAGAAGGAGGTTGGTTGTTATTTATCTTAGCCAAACTATCATCTGCTCCTAAACTCAGCCCTGGTTATGTCGATGTATGTCAGTCAGCTCATAGCCCTGATATTGTGTTCAGGCATGCAGGGTTCCCAGGCATGAAGCCTTCTAACTGTCCATCCAGCACCAAAAAGGAGGTTTACATTTATCTTGTAAAATAAATATCTACCTGACCGATGCTACAACATTTTGCATATTGTTATCAGATTATGTATCTTAATGACTTTGGTGTGACCCTGAGGTTCACTTTATGTTTTTTTACAAACGTCAAGGAAATTGAAGTTCAGGATTCGAGAGGCGTGAATGTATATACACACTTTCAATATATTGTCACTTTTTTTCATTTGGTTTTTCCATTTATTCTAGACAATTAGCTAAATGTTCCAAAAACTATTTGATGTTTTGACAATCGTGTCCCAGAGAGGATGAAATGTTGTAAGTGGTCTTCCATTAGCTTTTCTCCTGACGTGATGATCGGGTTAATAATCATATTTAATTTTGTGAACTAAATAACTGAACAACTCTTGGAAGTTCCAATAAGCCTCAGCTTTACTTTGTATTTGGGGTAATCAGTAAATGTTAGCATGCGGAGATAGAATTGCAACATATGAGCATGTTGGCATTGGCATTTTGCTTAGGAAGATTTTGCAGCCTGTGCTGCTTGCATTGCTATAATCAAATTGCCTTTTATATTCTGCATATCTTTCCATGTTTGTCATAGACTGATATTTTAGAAAAAAGATTAGTAAAGATTGGTGTTGTTTTAAACGGATCGTTGGAAAAAAAACCAGATTCAGTGTGCAGACTAAGATGGGGCAGAAAAAGGGGCAAAATAAAGATGCATGAAAAATACAAGCCAAAAAAAGGCACAATGCAGACTGATGCTTTTCTGCGTTCTAGTGGAGGAGGTGCTGTCAACAAGGTTCACTAGAGCTTCTTTAAATAGAATTTAATGGAGTGTTTTGCGTTAGAAATGAGACTAAGTAGCATCTTTGTCGCAGCCTGATCTGGTGAACTAAAGAAACAAACAATGCTTTATATCCCCTTATACAAAATTTGCATTTCAAAGCTCTTCATGTTTTATATCATTACAGTGTCTGAAAGCTTTAATTTTGATGATTTGATAAACAAATCTTTGGCACTTTCAAATCTGATGTCAGGTATTCCAGATTTCTCTTTGGTCCTGAAGGCTGGTAGAATGTGAATTTGCATCACAACAGCCACATCTCCAACAAAATGAGTCATTACCATTCCAGTGTCAAGAGCCAATTAAGTGTGCCAGTATGCAGGGAGACAAACTTTTTACACATGAAAACATCCTTTCTTCCTGCAGAATTCACAGGTCATTACTCAACCAGTGGAATCCAAATGAGGGAATTTGCTATAATCGTTACAGGGATAAAAAAAAAAGTAACAAGGTTATTGAATGTTCAGTTAGTATGCCAGGTAAACTATGCAAGGACATTAGATTTGACTAGAATACCACACATGGCATATATAATGTAGTTTTAGACCTATGGTTGAAGTATTTACTTATAGTAATTTTGGTTTTGAAAAACATTCTTTTTAGCTGAATTATTTTATTATTTTTAAATGCAGTGTGCCAGAGAGGAGCCAAAACTAACAAAGGAAGTTGTGCTGGTAGCGAAAGAGGGATTTTTATTATGAGGTTATTAACTTTTTTGATATTTTTCCTTTTTTAAACATAGTTTACAGTAGTGCACGGTGCAACAGTGAAGCAAACAAAAGCAAGACATGAATATGGTCAAATATAATTATCAAACACTGATAAAACACCACAAGAGGAAAAAATTAAATACAATTCACACAGTAAATACATGTTTTAAAAAGCATTAGAAAGATGTCGTTTTAATAATTCATTTCAGATTACTGACTCTGCGATCCTCCCCAGGCAGGTCGTCCCAGTGAAGTCACCGATGGAAAATGCACAAGTCACCTTTTGTTTGAGCCTTAACTTTGGAACAACCACAAGAGCCCCACCTCAGGATCTAACGCTCTGAGTTTTCCTGCTATATTCGTCCCAAGGGGAAGATACATCTGTGGGTCGTCTGTGGGGTAATGACACGTCAAAGATGAGTAATGCTTGCAAATTGATTTTGGACCGCGTGGGTCGAACCAGATGATCAACTTGGAGACCTGTGGTCTGGTCATGTGTTAAATTACAATGGTTAGTTATTTTAACTCATGTTGGGGACATAAGAGGTTTACGTAAAGAACCATGATGGCTTCTTGCAAAGATCAAACCGGGCGGTTTAGTTGCTTATGCATGAATTGCGATTGCGATCTCATATCCCGTCAAGACAACAAGACAACTCTTTTTATTACATCTGGCCCCGTGCCTTCAGTTGACAGTTGGTTTAAATGCCTGCATTATAATTAAATCCTGGAGTTGCGTGTTAATTAACAGCTGAACTCCAAGTATTCAAACCTGCTGGGACTACTTGCTGATATACGCACCTTGTCACACCAAGTATTCACCCTCAGGTTCGTGCAGTGATGATCAATCATATATCTCTTTCAAAACAGAAGTTTGTTTCATGAGGCTGTGCTCATAATTCACCAATTATTGATATACATCATAATTGGTGTGGGAATAAGAGTTGATTTATTTTCTTCCAAAGCTCCAGATTACAATCTTCAGAATCCTTGATTTGCACTTTGTGAACCAGAATAACAAAGAGCCGTGGGTGGTGTTTATAACTAAGCCCCATTCATTCCTCATTCATTTTCTTTACGTATTAATTAAGGCTGTGAGCTGGATTGTAATCACTCAAAATACCACTTTTCATCGGTTCACCCTTTATCCTATGTGTTTACACATATGTGGTTTCAATTGGCAAAAAGAATATTAATAACTAAAATAATAACTGAGCCAGACGTTTCTATTGGTGGGTTTGGCACACTAACAAAAAGTTTAAAATCTACATTTAAAATTATTTTGAGCAAACAGAACAATACCATGTGAACTTACCTCTATGTCAAAAGGTTTTAGATTTGCACCAAAGGTTTCATTAGCAAAACTCACAAAGTATGTATTGTCAGTTGATTCTTTGATTGCAGTGCAAGACATTTGCTCTAAAAACATTTTTTTGGGTGGGCAATAAAAGACACAAATATACCTGCGTTCCTTCAGGCTTGTGTCGGACGCTTTATGTTGACTTGTCACCAATCTGCTTGAATATAATGTATTCATATGGGCAGAGGCTTTGAAGCAATGCAATTAAAGTGACTTACTAAACGAAATGCTCTCAGCATACCATATTTGACAGAACATTCATTTTAGCACCGTTTGTATGCTCTAACATAAAAATGATTTATGACCCTGGAACTGTGACTCAGATGTACATAAAGCTTTTACATTTTCCAATTGCTTCTTGAGAAGCCAAATGTGGAGCTGATTGGCAGAAGACACTGTCTGCAAATAAGACAGGAGGAATGCATATGGAAATGTCTGAGGGGAGTACCTGGAAATAAGCCTTAAGGCTTGGTTTTACCGTGGCTCCAGTGAGTCATTTACCCCAGACAGAAATCTATAAATATGACAGATGAAGAAATGATGAGGAGTGATGCTCTACCTTTATTAGTTTCACTGAACTAGATGAGACCTATCCATTTGTCACCCTGTTCTGAAAACACACACTGACAAATCCTCTGCCATGAGGAGAGAAGCTGGGGTGGTTAGTTTGAGCACATTGGACTGTTCATTGCTGCCTCAATGATGTACTACTATATGATTTTGTATTACCACCATTTATTTCACCGTAAGCATCTTCCACTTATCACAGAACTGCATATTCAACATTTTCTTTTCATTCAACATTTTCATTTCTTTTGATTTGTATTGTTTTGTGTGCTGTGACAACTTTATCAAAATAGAAAATGGTACTATCAAAGATCATTAAAAAACAGTCAAAAGGAAATGAACAGATCCAGATAAAAATAAATCCCTTATAGATGTGGTAGTAAATTTGACATGGTTGGATATTCTCAGAAGGAAATAATTCATTTCAATGTTGTCATTGTCTCAAACCTTTCAGAAATGTTACTAATTTAAAATACCATTTCAACACATTTTGCAAGAAACGAAATGCCCTGAGGGGTTTCCTGTTTCCTAATCAACATGATAAGGAGCAATAAGCCCCAGGAAGCAGTGATTTACAGTGATTTCACAACAACTCCACTCTGAGTAATGTCTCATAACGCCCCGAGCTGTTGTAAAGTCACTGAGTCACAGCCTCAAGATGCTTATTTCTTTGCAAAATAGTTACGACATATACCTTTAAAAAAGGTATAAAAAGAAAACAGTACACACAGAAGAATGCAATGGTTTGTTGATGAAAATAGTTATTTTGCCTAGCATTAAAATCACTCAGCAGAATGCAGGTCTCAACGTTCAACGTTGCATATTTGTACTTAATTGTGAAATTGTTAAAGCAGTTAGCAATTATTTTTGTCTCTTACGTAGAAGCATGTTCGTTTGTCTTTGAAAAAGGTGCATTATAATCTCTTTATTATAAACTCTGATATACCTAAACTTACGAACAAATAGTTATTAACATGCTGCTGTTACATTATAACCACATAGATGAGTAAACCAGATACATATATTATAATATCGCTGGCAAGTGATCGTAGCTTGGGAAAAAAAGCATTTCATGTTAATGTAACTTCCTGTAGCAAAATAAACACAACTGTATCTGAAAAAACGTGCAAGCGGGCTAAAGCTACGTTGTTAACTAACCGTACGTTGCTTGTGTATTCGGTCAGCTTGATGGAGAAAATAGAACGACTGACTGCATGGCAGAAAAGACAGATATTCAATTGTTGCAACGGCACAGATTGTATTCACCGACTTTAAAGAAACAAAGAAAGTGATGTGTGTTTAATGTGCATCACTTCATGATGTTGTGCATTTATTAATGACAGCGAAGCTTACTGTTCTCATGCAGGTGGATGATCCGTCGGAAAACCGCAAACTAATAAGCTTTTACTTATTCTAGCATGTAACAATATGTAACAATGACTAATTGCTGGAGCAATAATGTGTTCACAGCTGTGTAATTATATTTCACAAGGTGTTGGAAAGTGGTTCAGCCAATCATATTCATGGGCTGGAACTAACGGGTTTACATCCAATTTAAATTGCATAATGTAAACGTGCACAGATATGTAAAACATGCGTTTTCACTACTATATCCACCGTGACCAAGTAATGGTCACTTAAAGTTGGAGAAAGGTGGTGGTCAAGTTTGGACTGCCTGTAAACAGTGGTTCTCTAAACTTAAATCTTGGATTTCGGGCCCAACAGACTTTCTATAGAATCACTCACTTTCTTTCAGTACCCCCTAAAGTTTCCTCTTAGAAGACAGTAGAATCAAATATGGACTCATGAATCTGCACTTGGTGGCATCAGCCTGTGAGACTATTGTTCACTGACACCTAACAAGAGAGCTCCTGGCTACCTGTGCGCAGTGGTATAGACCCTTTAAACAGCAGCCATACCGGCAAGGATAACACCGGTGTAATTCAAACTAATGAAAAGACGGCAAATGGCTTTTATAAAAATAAAAAATAAAATAAAAAAATTTGATTGGTAACAGATGAAAATTCTCCTCTTTTTAAAAGGTTGCGTTTATATTAAAATGTTATGTAAATGCAATTCATTATTCAGCCTTAAATCGAGGCAGTAATTTGATTTCCTCCTAAATGTTAAAATGTTAAATAAAAAATATATTTCATGTGTGTTAAAATAACGGGATTTAGTAAAATGTAAAGATTTCATTGCATCATTCTGCACACCTAATAGAAATGTGTTTTCATTATGACTATAGGTTAACGTGTTTATTAAATACCACTCAGTTTAATTGTCCTGTAAATGCTAAAAAGGGAATACTGGTTCATTTTATTGCTCAAGGAAGTGTTGACCCCCCCGACTGCTGTGCTGCGGCTGACAGAAGAGAACAGCAGGCCTGGGAGCCTGGGATTATGCAGTAGCCTGAACCCAGCAGCAGCCGGGTCCAGTACCTCCGAGGCTCTCCCTTCAATTAACACCCAGCTGTTCAGTTGTGTGGGGATCACGGCCACCTCGGCCTTCTTCTCTTACTACATTCTACACCGACACGCCTCAGTCTAGCGCCCCCCACCTCCGTCCCACCAAAACCAAAGATGTCATCCATAGAACAAAATATATACCATTTAAAGTGTACCAGTTGTAAAATAACAAGTATTATACAGTGCATCCGGAAAGTATTCACAGCGCTTCACTTTTTCCACATTTTGTTATGTTACAGCCTTATTCCAAAATGGATTAAATTCATTATTTCCCTCAACATTCTACACACAAGAACCCATAATGACAAAGTGAAAACTATTTTTTGCAAATCTGTTAAAAATAAAAGAACGAAAACATAACATGTACATCATTTTTCACAGCCTTTGCCATGACACTCAAAATTTAGCTCAGGTGCATGCTGTTTCCACTGATCATCCTGGAGATGATCTGTGCTAAATTCAGTTGATTGGACATGATTGAGAAATGCACACACCTGTCTACATAAGGTATCCCAGTTGACAGTGCATATCAGAGCATAAACCAAGCCATGAAGTCCAAGGAATTATCTGTAGACCGCCAAGACAGAATTGTATCAAGGCACAGATCTGGCGAAGGGTACAGAAAGATTTCTGCAGCATTGAAAGTCCCAATGAGCACAGTGGCCTCCATCATCCGGAAATGGAAGAAGTTTGGAACCACCAGGACTCTTCCTAGAGTTGGCCGCCAAGCCAGACTGAGCCATCGGGGGAGAAGGGCCTTAGTCAGGGAGGTGACCAGGAACCCGATGGTCACTCTGACAGAGCTCCAGCGTTGTTCTATGAATAGAGGAGAACCTTCCAGAATGACAACCATCTCTGCAGCACTCCACAAATCAGGCCTGTTTGGTAGAGTGGCCCGACGGAAGCCACTCCTCAGTAAAAAGCACATGACAGCCCGCCTGGAGTTTGCAGAAAAGTACCTGAAGGACTCTCGAACCATGAGAAACCAAATTCTCTGGTCTGATGAAACAAAGATTGAACTCTTTGGCCTGAATGCCAAGCGTCATGTCTGGAGGAAACCAAGCACTGCTCATCACCTGGCCAATACCATCCCTACAGTGAAGCATGATGGTGGCAGCATCATGCTGTGGGGATGTTTTTCAGCAGGAGGAACTGGGAGACTAGTCAGGATTGAGGGAAAGATTAATGCAGCAATGTACAGAGACATCCTCAATGAAAACATGCTCCAAAGCGCTCTGGACCTCAGACTGGGGCGACGGTTCATCTTCCAACAGGACAACGACCCGAAGCACACAGCCAAGATAACAAAGGAGTGGCTTCGGCACAACTCTGTGAATGTCCTTGAGTGGCCCAGCCAGAGCCCTGACTTGAACATCTCTGAAGAGATCTGAAAATGGCTGTGCACCGACGCTCCCCATCTAACCTGATGGAACTTGAGAGGTTCTGCAAAGAAGAATGGGAGAAACTGCCCAGAAATAGATATGCCACGCTTATGGAATTGTACCCAAGAAGACTTGAGGCTGTAATTGCTGCCAAAAGGTGCTTCAACAAAGTATTGAGCAAAGGCTGTGAATACTTATGTACATGTTATGTTTTCGTTTTTAATTTTAACAGATTTGCAAAAAACTGTTTTCGCTTTGTCATTATGGGCTCTTGTGTGTAGAATGTTGAGGAAAATAATGAATTGAATCCATTTTGGAATAAGGCTGTAACATAACAAAATGTGGAAAAAGTGAAGCGCTGTGAATACTTTCCGGATGCACTGTATACAGTAATAGATAATAGCAAGCAATAGATTTCTAATATTAAATCAGAACGCATCAGTGATGGACATCCTGTGTGCAACATGTGAATCAAAAGGAGGCAAACGGCAAGTCAGGCAGCATGAGCTAAGGAGCTTAAACGGATGAGGACAGGCTGGCTCTCATCCATGCAAGGCCTTGAAGGCAGGCAAAGTCGTGCCTGCCAAAAGAAGAGTACCCAACCTAATCCACCGATTTTGTGATAAATGTATATACCTTTTGACAGGCAGAAATGGATCCATATCTGATGGAATCGAACAAGAACCCACAGATTGATATCTGGGTGGTCGTGGCATCGCTATGTAAGCAGGGATGGCGCCATAGCAACCTGCAGCAAGGTTGTTTACAGCGACTGATGCTGGTTTGCTTATGGATGGTATGGACGTGTCCCAAGCAATATTTTAAGAGCACAGTACTGTCCCTACCAATATTTGAGCAAACTCGTTTCTATTGTCTGATGCAAACAAACACAAAGAGGGAGCGAGAGGGGAGCAGAATGGCTTTTTGGCCGATTGCAGAAAAGCTCTCTGGTTTGAACAGCTGCTGCTCCCTTGCCTGCACTGCAGAAGACATAACGGTCTGAGGAAGATATTTTGCCGTTCCTTTAATCGAAAGACGTTTAAATACCTAAAATAACTTTTGGGAGGAGCAAAAACAAGCTGCGAATATAACGCTGACATAAGATAAATTGTTAGTGAAAAGTGGCTTATTTCCACTTCAGGCACAAATGGAATGTCATTCATTCCGAGACATGCTTCTCGCCACGAGATGAATGACAATCCAATGTCCCCTCTACTTTGTTCTTCAGTTACTCTTGAGGGAAATATCGGAGTCTTAAGACATGAAATGCTACCAAAGTACTACTACTGCACCACTAACTTTGTTATCCTCCCATTGTGGGGAAAAAAGCATCCACTTGGTTTCGATGGTCTAGCTTCTGAATATTATCAAAATATTGATTACAAGAGCTTTAAAATATATTAGCCAAATTGAAAATATATAAAGGGTGAGTGGAAAAAAAAAGTTCAGAGAAAGCGTTCTACTCAAACATCCAGGGAGTTTATAGCACCATCTGTCAGATTGTCTTTTATTAAGTAACGTTCCATAGTTACCTTCCTTACAACCGTGTCTAAAATACACTGACAAAAGCTCTTCTTGGTCATTTTTAGCACAGCTTGGAGATCAATTGCAGATCCTTCTATTGTTGATATCATTGGCAAACATAAAATCATCCCACAGGGAGAGATTTGATTGACAGGTGTGTCTAGTGGGGGTTTTCCCCCCCGGGGGCTGGAGCTTTAAATGTTTTCTCACAATCTAGAATGTTTTTGTTTTTTTCCATGTGTGCAAAATAGCGGAATAAGAAAAAAAAAAGCGCAAAAAGTACACACAGTACGTTCTGCATCTTCAGATTCCACTTCACCATTTCCTTGAAAAAAAATCTTCAAAAAGAGACCCTTGTCTCGGAGTCGAGATGGTTCTCAGCCGGGTTTATTTGAAAGTCCTCCCCTGCAGCTGTTCTTTCCTGCCTTCATTCAGTCTGGTCATCTGTCTGGTCATTACTTAAGTGGGTTCTGCAAATTTACTCGTTGATCACATGTTAGGAGGGGTGTATTTGGTGGACCAAAAAGCACACACACAGCAGCCTTGGATTTACAGCCAAAATGATTTTATTTTCCACAAAAAAACAAACTGGGTGAATAAGGGAAACAAAGCGCTCCTCTGGCTCAACTGGAGTCGGGAGGGAAACTCCACCAACGTCTGGCGGTCTGGGGCGGATCAAGCAGGGTCTGGTGTGGAAACCCGAGACAGACACCATACTCACAGTCCAACTCAAAAACAGGTCACGTGCACTCAGTGCTGTAGTGGTAAAATTAGAGGTGGGTAAATGTTAAATTGCATTATGTTATCAGTAAAAGTCATATACAATCAATGACAATGAATATATGTGTTAGTAATTTGTTAAATCTAAGAAAACAGTAAAGAAAAGTATGTCAACACAACAACACAATTGCAGATTAAGAACTATCTACATACGGAGTCTCCTTTTTACAGTAGTGCCCAGAGGGCCTCCTTGTCCTCCACGTCAGGTCCTGCCTTGCACAGAGGAGCCATGAACCCCAGAACACGTTCATGGCTCCTCTGTGCTTTTCCTCTCCCTGTGCTCTCTGCATCATTGCCTGTCCTATCACTGCCTGAAAAAATATGTTGAATTTAACACTTAGCCTATGCACTACCTATGTCATCATAAATAGCCTATACAGCATGTTTTTTTCACATTGAGAACTGACTTGTTTTCTAATCTACGCGTCACCAGGCGTTTTTCTTGTCCTTTTACCGTGCACGACCATCGAACACAGAGCACGCGACTACTACCCCCCCGTCGGTCATTCTGCCCGCAACGACCACTACACCCCCGCCGTCGGACCTTCTCGACCGGTCCGCGAAATATTGTCTGACATGAAACCGGTCCGTGAGGTAAGAAAGGTTGGGGACCACTGGGCTGATCCACAGCGTGTATGTTTACACACCTCCTGGATCCTGATTGGTGTCACTGCTGCAGCCGCAAGGCACTGATTGGATGCTCACAGACGTAATACAGCGCAGATGAACATGATTCAGTCTACGGCGTTAATATGTTCAACAATAGGAAACGTAGTCTTAGCTGTTTTAAAATTACACCAAGTTTATTTCGGATTATTCCAACGGAAGAATACAAGGCGCAGGGGACTTTAAGGTGCGTAAACGCTATTTCTAAATTCTAGAGGTGCGTAAACGGCGTTTACGTGCGTTTACCCTCCACTACAGCCCTGCGTGCACTCCGTGGTACTCCGTGGGTCTGATACAAAAACATGAAAAACTGGTTAGCTGCTGTATCTGTCTCAACAGCACCTGCGACCAGCTTGGGTAACTGGGACGGACTGACGACGAGCCTCTGAATGCAGGAGCCTTTATGCTCGTCACAAGTGATCCCCGGAATGAGCCCCAGCTGAGCACTTGGGAGAGGGGTGGGGCCGGAGGCGGAACACACGGTTGGAAACTCTAGGTGGAAAAACAAAACAAGCAAAACAAAAGCACAGACTGGGGGAAAACTGTTAAGAAAACCGGGTCCTTAACATCACATGACTTATCCACAACTTGTAAAACATACTTAGCAAAGCAATAAGGTACGAGAGGCTGTACTTTATCGTCCAAAAGTGTAACAGTTCGGGGGGCATTGTTAGGCCAGACGGGCAGCGGAGGGCCGGAAACCCTTGAACAGTTACATTATTGAACAACACCATCGGGTCCTGCACCACCTCATTCATTCACATCGCTGAAGACGTCCACCTTAACTGTCCAGTTGCAAAAGTTCGCATTGCCTGAAAACGATTATTTGTGGGATTTCCGGCGATTATTTCGGCGATCGCCACCGAGCTGAAAGCTAAAATGTCAACTGTCGCGTAAAAGTTAACCTGTTACGCTCTGGTCAATGTGAACACCAACTGTACATTATCGCTCAATAACGTACGCCTCGTGACTCACTCTCAACCAATCAGAACGCTGGATTTCATCTACCTGTATTATAAAATACAAAGGCAGGAGGATCGTCCAATATTTCTCACTTTTCAAATCAAAACACACAGTTGTACCATTGTCCAGGATATATATTTGTTAGATTTCAAACCACGTTTGTCCTTTGTCTGCAAGGAGGTCAATGTCCTAGCCAGCGACGCAGGGTCACCGGAGACAAAACAAACCTACTTTTTCCTATTTTCTGTCTTTGCCTTTAGCATGCTCCATCAGACAGTAAGGCTTTCAGCGTGAAGAACTGCCACGGCTCCAATCCATCATCCTCGCTGGTCTCTGACCCTGATCATCATCCTCCTGGTCTGCTGTCCCAGATAGGAGACCCCGCTCCCCTTCTCAGCAATGATCTTCTGCCCACTTTTGCTTTATTGGTTCTAACCCAGCACCTTTTTATCTTTTCTGGCAAAAAAACTCATATGGAATATTGCAAAATGACGATGGAAATTGAATTTGCACAGCCAAATAAACTTATCAGCATTGTCTGGGTTTAGGTTTTTGATTTTCTATTTGACGGCCTGGTTAACTTGTCCCCTTGTGATTGTCTGCCTCGCCCCTTATTGTATCCTCCTGGGTCTAATTACCGGCACTTCCCCAGTGTATTTAGACCACCCGAGTCGCTATCTCGTTTTGGATTTGTTCAGATGTGTGTTCTCGTTTCCTGTTAGCCTCTTTGTTACATTTTTGCTTTAAGGAATAAATTGTTGTTCCTGGCGTCGTCTGATTCTTGTAACACGAGTACACCAGCGATCACCGATATTACTGTTCTCCACACATGAGCCTTTAACGCAGTCAACGCAAGCTCCGGTGTGCCGAAGTGAACACAGTTCACGCCGGAAACGAAACTGCCGCTAGATGGAAGACACCGAGGTGGTAGTTGAGGATGGAGAGAGTAAGTAAAACAAACCGAGGCGAGACGCACAGCGGACGACTGTGCAGAGGTATTCCTCCACCTGTCAGATAGAAGGGAGGAGAGTGGTGTTTTACTTCATACAAAGCGTCTCGGTCGCTCCAATACAACGTTAACGGACTGCAGACGCGCGGCGGTTTCGCGTCTGGGGTCGACGCACGCCGGAAGTAAACACAGTGTGGTTTGGTTTTCAATCAACCAAACAAGTGAGTAGGTTTGGGGGAGGGGGAGGAGAGGCTTTGAAGAGGATCCGCGGGATCATTGGGGTCGTAAAAAAGAACAGGGTGCACAGCCATAAACTGGCTACCGAGTCCCAGTGATGGAGTGAGACTTGTTATCAGAGGGATTAATGCTGTTTTGAGAACTTTTGCTTTGACTGTGTTTGAAATTATTAAGTATAAAATTCCAATAAAGTGTTGAAATAAGGTCATACAGAATGTGTTTTTAATATGTTGACAAATAGTATGACTTCAAAACTAATAAGGAGCAAAGTAGTGTTGTTTGCTGGCTATGTTACTCATTCTGGTCTGCATGGCGGTTAATTATGTAGGAAAAAAAACATACTGCAACACATATTTAGAACAGCCATGTATTATATAATGTAAAGACTTTTTATTGGCTGATTTTCTAAACTGACAACTATTGGTTTTAGTTTTTGGCAATTGGGTACATGTTGATTAATATTAGATCTGGATCTGTCATTTCTTTGCATTTTTACTGCATTGTATACAATGGATGAAATTTGGAATATTTTCATATTTTATTAATTTATGGGGAGACAGTCTCACACAATAAACAAATATATTTGGTCCACTAGACTAGCTTCTTCAGCTGCAAATGGTTTATTCCTCTCGAGAACTTTCCCACAGACGACAACACAAATCCTTCTAATTTACCGACCGTTTCCATGCGACTGGCACCAAGTGTGATTATTAATTCAATTCATTCTATTTAGAACAAGAGTGAACATACTGATCCAGTTCAGACACAAACTTTGTTCCAGTCATCAGAGCTCTCTGCCTGAGCCCAATTCTGTGTCCTCGTCTAAATATACAGTAAGGCTGACCCACTGAGGAAAAAAAAAGATTTACATTTTCTTGCGACGAATAAATAGTTGTTGGTCTGTAGAGAATGAATAACCAGGTTTCTCTTCTAGTTGCGCAATCTACTGGGGTTTAACACACCAGGCCTGAGGAATCTACAACAATAATAGTAAGGCTGACGTCCAGAAGACAATTGTCATACTGTTTAAAATGAAGAAGTGATGCCTTAAGTTCTAGATTTAACCAACAAGGGGTTTGTCTTAATAATTGATAGCCGTTTGATGCAGCACCAGAGGCCGGCAAGACCGTTAAAAAAAGCAATATAACTGCGGAGTGGTAAACTTCCTCAGGCAGAGGGAAAAAACAAGCTGGATGTCGTGTCGGTTGAGTTTGCAGGGGACAGAGTTTTAGTGGTTATTTCAGAAAGGGCCTGAAACTCCCGACAGACCACCCTGTGGCCGGGCAACTGTAATATATTGGCTGCTTCCAGAGAAGCCGACTTCAGACAAGAAAAAGAGCTGTCAGCTGATGGGAAGGAGGCCTGATTGCACCCGCACATCCACACCTGAGCCTCGCTCCACCTGATACACAAGGTGTAATGCTGATTGATGCGAGCGTGCCCGCGGTCACGTAGGTGTATGCACGGTGTGCATGAGCATGTCATGTGGGATCTTGTCCATGCATTTAAGATTACTTTAATGAGTGAGGGCACATGTCAATGCTGTAATGATTAACATTTTTTTATTAAACACATTTATTGTAGAAGTCGGGTAGGCACACACACACACACACACACACATATTCAACTTCCCCTTGCCTCAAGACGAACATGCTTGGCCGCACAAACATAGTGCATCGGTGCAATGGGCTTTTGTAAAAATATATCTGATAGGTTGTTTTTTGTGTGTGTGTGAGGTTGTTTTTTGTGTGTGTGTGTGTGTGTGTGTGTGTGTGTGTGTGTGTGTCCAACACAGGCAACGGTTACTCCATTTACTTATCTGTGCAGAAAAGTCTGTTTCTGTACCAGGTCGGTGTTTGCACAGCAAGTCTACCCACACCCAATTTCAGACAAAGATAAGCTCAATTTTTTCCCAATCACATCGGCCAGGTTGCAGTTTCTTTTACTTGGTTTTAGCAGCAGTGGAAACATATTTTGCTTGGGTTGCCGCCTCTTTTTCACAGCTGTTCAGGGTGATATTACCGATGTAGCGATTATTAGTTATTAAAAGATAGAGTAGTTCTGCATGCTACAAACACGTGAGTCACTCCACTAACACAGTGATCAAGTGGAATGCAGATTGACAGCCACATGCAGCTAAATAAAGATAATGCAATTTATTGTGACGCCAGCAAGTTTTGACAGTCCTTGGATGGTGCCAACTGACTGATCCCATGCTATTGTAGACCTCGTAGAGCCACATTCAGTCTGACATTTTTTATAAGTGGTCATGAAATTGTCATTACAAAATCAAGCTCCCCTTAGATATTCTTGTTTGGCGTTTTCCAATTTCCCCCCTTAACTTTCAAATTGGAATCCATTGAAGTTCACCCTGTTCCAAAGTTCAACGCTATGTTGGTTCACGACATAACCAACAGCCTCAGGTTACCCGGTGTCTCATGCTAAACAGATAGTTTAATGTTTCAAGTCGCTGGTTACAATTAAGACTTTGAATATGATCTATTACATCAGATTATGGGCGTTTAAGGATGTCTATGTATAATTGAAAACACCAGGAAGGGGATTTAAAAAAAAGTAGCCAATGAAAAACCCGAGCCTGGTGTTGTCAACTCTTTTCCAAAAGCACCTGGCAGTATTCAGCCTTCAGGATCCCGTCCAATGACGTGCCTCCAAAAAAGGTCATTATGAACGAAATCAAGGACCATAGCGGTAGTTATTACTGACAGATGTCATGCTAGCAGCTGGTGGAATATTCCAGGGACGTGCGCTGAATGCACACGCGGGGAGACAGCAGGAAGCCTGTCCAATCATGTCATTCGAATGCCATGATCTGACGCGCTTCATGCAGTCCCGCAACCGCCACAAGTACTGGATTTCATTCTTTTCTTTTTTCTGTCAGAGAATTTCATTGATTGCTGGCAACTGTGTCTTTATTACATTGATGATTGAGCAGCACTTAATCAGTGTTGATTGAGCAAATGCTATCTGGCAGTTTTGTATGTTGGACAGCAGGATAGAATGAAGTCTCACAATATTATGAGGAAAATTACACAGACACATGTTTCAAATATGATCATGTTAACCAGTTAGTTCTCCGCTATATACCATAAATTACAATCTTGGCTAATAGTCTCCACTGGATATGTTTAATTATTTTTGCATGAATCCCAAATAACACTTGTAATAGTTTCCCATGGAGCCAAAAAAGCATTCTTTTGTTATCAAATGCAACTGTTGACTTTCACTTTTGGCATTTAATCTTGTTATTGATTTTTAAAACGGCAGTCAATCAGAAAGCCACTTTGAAAACAACAGGGGTCTGATTTGGGGCATCAAACACTTTCCTGCGTAAATGGTGATATGTTGATGCACCAATTCATATTGGAAATGTATTTATGGTTAATCTCCAAGTCTGATTTATTTATTTATCACGCAGTTATAAACCTGTGGACTCAAACGCTTTGTTTTAGCAGGATTTCCCCACATGTTCAAAGCGTATGCCTCGCAGGGTAAAAAAAGGAGAAATCTACCTGCCTAATAGTGTGCCGTGATGGTAGTATTCCCTTCAGGCCTACGGACTCTTTCAGAATGCGACGCTCTCTTCCGATGAAACAGCCGTGTGCTGCTCACCGTCGTAGGTGAAAGCTAACATGAAACATTAAAAGCTCAGAGGAAGTACGGCTCAAAGCTGCTTTCACAAGGTTTCCAGAGGAGCATGTAGCGGCAGAGCGCAAGTTGCAGATGCACACCGATCCAAAGCGACACAGTGAAAAAAGAAGAAAAAAAACTTGGTAAAAAGCAAGCCAAATGTTTTTTTTTTTTTTTAAGTGTTTTGAAATGTAAGACTAAATTAGCTTAAAATAAACAGTTCACGCCAGCCATTCTTTATGCATGTTTTTTAAGAGGTCGGGCTGTATCATTCTGCCGTTGCTAGGCAACCAAAACCTGCATGTCGGGATGATGTTAAAGTCCTTTTTCCAGTAATGCTTCCTAAATAAAATAAACAACGTCAAACTATTGTCATCCCGGGGTGAAACCATAGCACCCTAATGGAAAAAAGCCGGAGAATACTTGCACACAACCAAGCCGTCCCTTTGCTTTTGGAAGCGCCTTCCCCAAGCTCTGCAAATAAATTGACAACAACAGATCTGGGGGTACAGAGATTGTGACACAAAGACTTCCGAAGAAAACTTCATCAATACACTTTCAAGGACAAATGAGGCTCCTTGACTGATTGATTTAAAGACAAACATTCTGGGTGAAAAAACAACATAGATGTCAGTCAAGCAGCAGCAAGTGACATCAATACGGTTCGTTTTACACAAATGGAAGTTTCTGCAGAGCGATCTTAGTAATAAGCAAGGAACCTCAAGCCTCTCCGGGTGTGTGTGTGTGTAATTGAGCAGGACAACAGGAACGGAGCAAGGCAGACATCAAGGACCTCTGCAACTCTGAAATAAGACAATGAAATGCACACCCCTCGGTGTCAACACAGTGGGAGACAAGTTTGCTATTTTGAGTCTGGATGTAGGAAAGGAGCGGTGGAAAGGTTATTTCAACTGAGATTTGAAACTTCTGGGTCATCAACAGCATGCAATTCACTGTCAATGTGCTCTGCTGTTTGGCGGCATGGAGCGCAATATCAAGGGAGGAATGTGTCAGGAAACACAGATCGAAACATCTAGAAGATGGATATAGATATCACTGGCTTTAATAGCATGCAAACGCAAAAGATGAGCTTACCACGTCGATGTGGTCTTTTTTTAAAATGCTGCTTTGTGAGAAGTTGTCAAAAACAGCCACCTAATGTTTTTTTAAGCAACATGTCCACAAAGAAGAACCGACCCAATCCGTTGTGATGGCAACATGCAGGATGAGTATTAGTACACGTGCCTGGGACATTGTCATTAGATAGAGGCAATCAAACATCTTCCAGCTGCCCATTAGAGCACCGGGGAGAAGCAAAAGATGGCCGCGTTCCTTTGCTTCTTCATGTGCTCGCGCTGAATTTATTTAGCAATAAGATGTTCCATCACTTACCAGCTTGCCTGGTGTGCATGCCTCCTATCCTTGCATTGCAGTGCACTGTTTTATTTAGGCATCATAGAATTGCTTCAGTAGCAGCGCGCTTTGAAGCCCGTCTTAGTCTCCCACTGTTTCTCATTTACATAGACACCGTCTCAGAGACTGTTCACCAACACACGCGTTAATATCAAAAGCTGTTAAAGCCTCTAAGAGACTCATACATTTTGAATAGACACTGAAGAAATGCGCACCTAAAAACACAGGAAATGAGACTGTGAGCAAACCTCGCTACTATCTGCTGGAGATCACAAGTCCCGTGCAGTTTGGGCTTCCGGAAGCCAATTATGCCTCACCAGCGGGGCACCTGGGGAGGCCCTTAGCTGACCGAATGACTGATAAGTTCCTCATTCACGCTGATACAAAGCGCGTTGCTCTGAAGTCATTATTGTGGTCAAGTGTTCGCTGCCTATGTTGAGTAATTAGATGCTCTACATTCCATGGTTCTCAAGCTTGTTTGGTATATTCATGGAGGTGTATTTCAGGTTTTCAGAAGGGGCATAAATTGACCAACATCCGATGTCGAATTCAGATTCAGCCAAATTCAAACTGGATTTAAAATGATGTTTGTCCGTCAAGTTGACTACCGTGTATACGGTACATGGGCGGGGCCCTAATCCTCTGACACGTCATGCACGGTGTTTAAACAAACAAAAAAAGCTTCCTTTTTCACAGGAACTCCAGTCAAGGCTACAAAATCATGTGCGTAAGCGACTTGTGAGACAGTCTTCTGATGTTTTTTACCCATTTGCTCGGATTCCTCTAAGGATGCCACGGTTGGGTTTCATACAGACTGCATGAGGTGTCTCTGCAGGACGAGGAGCGGACGCTGTTCAAGCTGCAGTACTCGTTTTGACAAAAGGTCGTTATGTATTGTACGCATGGTAAACGGCAGCGCTCACGCAGGTTGCCCCTCTACAACATTTATCACGGGGATCACATTAAAGTAGCTGCTGATTGCTCCTCGTATCACTTGTCACTACTTCCAGATACCTCTTAATTGCATCTTCTTGTCTATTAAAGAAGTGCGAGGCGCACTGTCATGTTACATCCCAACAAAGATTCTGACTACAGCAGCTATGATAATTACTGTCAGTGAACTTCTGTGTAACCTTGTTTACTGTCACATTGTGTTGATGGTTTATTTAGACAAAAGGAACATATTTTGACATAGATCACGGTGTACATTTTATTCATGTGACATAAATGATTATGTAACAAGCATCACAAATAAAACACTGTGCTAAATATATAATGTTTGTTGTTGTAGAGGCTGTAGACCGTGGTGCGGTTCATCTGTCACATCACACACAGAAAAGTGATTCTGTTATTTAGCCCTATTAATATGAATAGAGTGTAATATGTCGATTCGCTTTGCATTATATTTGTTTCACAGGGTGGCTCATGGTCCCAACGCTCTTAAAATTGTGTTTTTCCAAACACAATTGCTGATGGAGGTGAAGAAATTGATTTAGTCACAGCCATTTTCACAAAAGCTTCTCCCCGTCGGCAGTCGGGCTCATCAGCAGAGCTCGGGCCCCCCACTTGCTGACTGACACCCCTTTTTCCCCACCGGTGACTCCCTTCACACTCCACATGCACTTTATTTCTACAGCGAAAGGCCGTGAACTGAGTGCGCTCTACCTGAGCTAACGTAGCCACGCTGAGTGTGTCAACTATTATTCCAGATGCAGAGAAAAGGGCAGTTAATCCATAAATGGGAGGAAATAAACTGATTCCCAGGTTTTCACTGCAGAAACATTTGATGCTAAACCCAAAAGGACAAATGTTGAGATTTTCTCAAAAACCTGTGTGTGCTATAAAGTGCATCAATTATTAGCATAAATAAATAACTGTACAGAGAGAAAAAGTAGTCACGCAGCCTGACCACACCACTAGTGGTGGAAGACGTACTCAATGGACATAATTGCCCCAACATTGTATTCATGAAATGTATTTTGTGGAATGGCACATTTCAGAATCAATCACTTTTGTATTCCAGCTGATTGAACAGTGTTAGAGTTCATTTTAAAATAAGTGTGTTTAATAGGCTGTTCAGTGAAACATAAGCTATTTTTGTTGTTTGTACAACATCTTCGTGAGCACCAAACCTCGCGCTGATTAGTCCTTCACAGCCTCCTGCTGTTACTCATGCCATCACCTTGCTGTTTGTGTGCAGCCTGACATAAACTTTCCACCTGAGCTGATTTGAATCTACACTTCAAAAATGGTGGTGTTGATTTGTCAAGGTTATCGTGCTGAACAGAACTGATAAATATCATGAACATAAAACTCCATATAGCTGAAAAGTCACTCCAGGCTGCAATATGCCGACGTCGTTACTGAGGATTCCTGTGAAACACATCTGCCAGCATGCGATGACAGCAGGAGCTCCAATTTCATCAACTGTCGCAATGGATGTTTCTCTGCAACGGGAAAATGGAGAGAAAATGTAATTATCCTTCGGGTTGTTGTTGCATATTAATTATGCTTCAAAGGGGGAGCAGCACTGGATAGATGATGGATTTAGGGCGACTGGCTCGCTGTGTTAGAGTGCTGAGTGAGAGTATTACACAGATTTGTTCAACCAAACTAAGAATACTGTCACAGTTCTATCGGGCATTGTAATTATTTTGACCCAGAACATGAGCTTTGTTTCTTTTCTACAAGAAATCAAAAGACTTGTTTTCTTTGAACAATTTACGAAAATACTGTACTTGAAACAACATACAGATTCCTCGTGTGTCTTTACGATGTAACGGCCATCCCCTCTCAGTAGCGTAAACTTTGTACAGGATTTAGCCGGGACTGGTCAGAAATAACACAAGAAGGTGGAGCAAAGTACAACCGAACCCTAAACAGACATTCTTTCATCAACCAGAAGTTCAACTTTCACGGGCTTATAACACACATTGAAGGGCTTAAACTTAATGAATATGGACAATGTTATGAAAAACAAAATCCTGTTTACTAAAAGGTGACACATCAAATCGAAGAGGTCATTCTATCAGACTTACTTTTGGCAAACACAATAATTGCCCCTTAATGCCCCTCAGAGAGGGTGCAAGTTCAGGGCGGTCCTGCCTTGGCCTCATTTTCAGAGCTGAAGGTCGTTGTTCCTTAGGAGCAAAAACAAATGTAAAGCATGTTGCCCCACAAAGAGCAGGTGACATGTATCACCTGCGCTGCAGTCTGAATCCTGAATGTTACTTTATTTTGGTAACTTGGAAGGAGATCATTCCCTCACCAAATAGTTTCAAGGAGAACTCCGTTATACACATACCTGTTTACAGGTGGACAGTTCTACTGCACAGGCGGAAGAAGTTTAAATGTGCTTCGTTGACTCAACTTCAGTAAGGATTGATTGGGGCTGAAAACAGTCTGGGGGTGGCAAGTGCGCCCACTGGACCTCAGTAGCCAAATCTTTATCTCGGCTTGATCCTGTGAGGCTGAATTAGCAAGACCATCTAACAGGAAATTTTTACGGCTTCAAGAAGTCTACAAACATGTACATTTCAATGAATGGGAACACACGTTGCAAGGCTTTGGCCTTAAGAGTTCATGATTTGACACGAGTGTCATCCATCACCAGTAATTCAGAACGGCTCACAAAGACAAACTAGAGGCTCCAGTTATTTTTTTTTTATTACACTTTTCTCCAAACCAATTATATGCATTCATATATGGTTTTATTTTTTATTCAAAATTGTATGGGGAAATAACCTGAAGTACAAGAACACATGTTCCGTCTAGTTAGTGGGGCAGTTGTGTTTATTGTTTTGGCCTTTGAGACCCTGTTGTCTTTCTTTCATTGGTTAATTATCTGGTAACCAGATCAATAACCGTCACGGTTACTAAAGCGATTGTTACAGTAGTAGATGGATATTTTCTTGTCATTCTTGAACACAGATAAGCTAGTCCTCGCCTATGTTACGGCCTGCATCCCTTCCCAAAAGCCGTAACAACGCAAATTGGGGGATTTCTGAAATCTTTCTATTTTGCCTGGAAGCAGTGACATGCCTGTAATACTGACAGCTAATGTGCTCTTCGATCAGCGTCAGGAACCTTTGACACCATCAGCCAAAGGGCATCTCGATTACCCGGCAGCCTGAGGTCACAGGTCACCTATAGGGGACTAAAGGCTCACCAGACACACGGCAGTGAAACGCGACTGACTCGTATCTACATTTCACAGAGTGTACCTGCAGGCCTGTTGAACACTTGTACCAAATGTTTTTTTAAGAATAGAGGCAGCAGACGCTATACTTTTAAAGGCATGTTTCAGTTTGGATTCAGTTTTACTAGACTTCACTTGATCCACATGAAACCTATTTGCTGTCTCTAGGTAGCTACAGAACCACCTAATTAACTGGTACCATAAAGCCTTAAGTGTCCGTTTCCCTTCTACCACCTACTTACAATGTTTTATTCATCGGATATAAATGTAGAAAGTCAATGAAAAGACTATCACCTCACAACAATCTTCTATTATCTCTTTCCACGCGTATTTACAGTTCAACTCTGAGGCTTTTTTTTACCAGAGGCACACATCAATACCGGACTCCGCTGGCTCCCTCCGTGTAGATTTTGAGACACGTTTTGGCTCAAGTGATATCATGGATGGAACAAAGTAATCCAAACTCTGCCGGAGGCCACTAAACTGTCTGACAACTGCTCTGTGGAGATGTGCTGCAGAGGAGAAGAGATAAGGTTTCTCTCCAGTGCTTAAAAAAAATGTCAGTTTCACATCGTCTGATTGAGCCTTTCAGCTGTGCATAGTTCTGTGGCTGAGTGTGATCGTATCGTCCTGCTGTCCCTCAGTCGATCAAACGATCCGTCTCTCTCGCCGTCATCCACCCATCTACACCAGTGTGTTCATGACTTCATCCACAAAGACAGACCCCGAGTTCCGACCTACGTCTCGTTTACCTCCGTCAGGTCTCTGTCTGAGCACTAAGGGCACTTAGGGTCACTTCAGATGAGCCACCTTACCGTTTGGTGGACGGGTTACGTTTACATGCTGGAATGCTCTTCTGATGTGCAAATCAAGCGGTCCCATTTCGGCGCTGTGGCGGTCAGGTCTGGACCTGCAGCTGTCAGGTTCCAAAGCCTCCTAGGAGTCTCAGTCATATGTCCCAAACTGAGAATGGTTTCTTCTTGAACTGACTTGTATTTTTCTCTCTTTCCGTCGAAATTTTTCATGGGTATTATATATCTGAGGTGATTGCGGAGTCTCTGCAATCACTTGAGAAAAACACATCGCGGATTCATTTAAAGAGGCAGACTTTGCTGATTTCTGGGGGAACTTGGGTAGGGGAGTTATTTCCTTATCCTCGAGGCACTTTTTATTTAATTTATTGTCACAATCATTCCAATGCATCAGCTGTGATGCATACTTTTCAAAGGGAGGCAGCGCTGCAATTAACCTCGGCCGCCATGGAAAATAAAAGAATGCTCACTTTCTTTTCAGGAGAGTGCGTGTGACTAGAAATGAAACCTTTTGGACCGTGGAAAAGTGCATTCTATTAAATCATTTAATTATTGGCCAGGAAGCTAAAAGTGGGTGGGAAGCTGTGCTTGTGAATAAAAAGGAGAGAATCAATATAACAAGTAAGCGTTTGATGATGCGGGTTGTTGATATATTTGATTAAGAAAAACAAATCAATATGATAAAGGAATCGTCTCATATTGCAGATTTATTTGAAAATCAAAACAATTATTGATTGATGCCTTTTCTGCTGCTGTTATGTCAACTTGTACATCTGTGTTTCTCTTTATAAGTATACAAATAATATCAAAATGTCAGTATTTATAAAAACACCTATAAATAAACCACCAGTTGTATGTTGTTGTTTACGCTATCAAATGTAACAAGTCAAGACATTAAATCATCAGATTTTGTGTGTACAGTTAGAGAAGAATAAACAACACGTTATTGTGTTTTAGGGGGTTTTGTGACTGGGAGCAATGACTTTCACGGCACATCTGTCCGTGTGCTCACTCGCTGGTACTCTTTGGTATCTGTTTCGGGAATCTGCAACCAATCGTGTTGGTCATGTGATCACTCACTTTTAAATCATATTGATTTTAAACTGCTCTGCAGTCAGAGATAACGGAACTACACACTTGGTTCAACTTTTCTTAGTGTGACCCCTGAGCCAGAAATACAACAGCCACGCTTGATTTTGAAAATATTCATTACAAGCTCTTTGGAATGCTGACGGGGTAAGTCCTTGGAAATGATTACATTTTAATCTAATTCTTTAACAAAGAACACTACAAGGAAATTATTCTGGGCCCGTAGTCCATTAAAGCTAATAACTGTAAAGTTTTGTGATCCTCTGTAGAAAATTATTGCTATTAAGTTTGTTTGAAAGAAATGCAACATACTTTGAAAAATTTGGTTTTAGGATGTGACATTCCTTGACATCTGGTCCCATAACAATATTAGATTATGCATTTGCTATACTTTGGATGTTTAATACTTGCGTTATGCAATGTTTGTGTTGGGTTCAGTTATTCCAATTTATTTAGGTAACTTTTTCAGTTACGCACATTGTTATATCAGCTAAATGTTGTCAACATCTTCCTGCCTGAGGATTGTTTTTTGCCTGCTGCTCCCAAAAAGGCACACCAATAGAAAAAAAAGTAGGATTAATAATAACTCTAAAACTAGTTTGTCTATCTGGACATAAAAAGGAGTGAGTGTTCTTACGTGTAAAAATCAGTACTGGTGAAGAAATAAATCAATTTAACCCTTGGTGATGATTATATTTCAGGAAAAATCTCAAAAGTTTCTGTTTTTTTGAAACTTTTGAAATTTTCCTGAAATATAATCAACACCAACTGCCCTGTCCAATAAAACATGGAGATACCATGCTAAAAAACCCAGCAAGGATTACTACTCTAGGACAGGCTCTTATGCAGGCCGCACAGCGAACATACGACAGCAGTCAGAATTTAGATTCTTGGTCTAACACTGGCTCTCGTTGGCCAATCTGTCCCTTTCAAACACTTTTTTGAATCGTCAGATTCTATAGCTTCCTAAGCCACCTAAGCCAAAACGGGTAGAGCCTAAATGACGCTCGAATGACGTTTGCTTGTGAAATTCAGCCCTAATGTGATTTAAAAAGTGACAGACGTTTGTGATAAGTACACAAGTCCTTTAGGGCGCCCCTTGGGTAAAACAGGGTTAAATTGAGGTAAATTACAGTGCATGATTATAGGATAATAAAAAGGGCAAGTCATTTAACACTTTATCCTGAGACATTTTATTTTTTATTTTAAAATGTTTGCAAGTAATGAACCTTTACTGCAATGGTCAGTATGCTCCTTGCCAAGGTGTCAGAAAAGCAGGCCGAGTTGAACCAGTATTGTAGACCTCTGACAGCATCTGCATTCACCCTCGGATCACATGCTGTTTAGCCCAAGAGTACTAATTAAATTTTGAATCCAATTATGGAAATGGTAATGAAATTTCCAAATGGGGAAACTCATAATCTGCTCATTGAGGTGTTTAATTACAAGCAGGCCTGTGCACTGCAGATAGGTTACACTTCTGGATTCAGTGGACAAAGACACGGACACGAGTTGGAGTGTGTGTGATGGATGTGTGTGGGGGTGGTTGTGTCTTTTGATGTTATCCTAAAAAAACACTGCTCACTACGTCTTGTGGTTGGTCTGCTTTCTCAAATGCTTAGAGGTCTAGTGATCCAACTTGCCTCTGTAGTTTTTGGGTCGCCTTCAATGTTGCCAGCTTTCTTTGCGCCCCCTGCAGATGTGTGCAAACTTGCTTTGCTGGAGAGAACACAAAGTTTAATATCTTCAAAGTGCTTTAGTGCGTGCAGAATCTTTGAAGGTGCCTGTCCTAATGTAGAAAGCACAAGCTGGAGAGGTACAGAGAGCAGCGACAGCTCATTATATTAGTCCTGAGCGGGAAATAAAATGTTCTTTTCTGAGTACTTCTTTTGAAAAAACTAACATAAATCTTTTGCAAACTAACATAAATCTAGAAGATATGCTAGAGGAGGTACTGTTGGAGCAAAGCAGATAGATTTAATAATGGAAATAACTAGAAAGGTGCAGATCTACGCCACCAAGCTGTCTGACCACAAAGCATTATGTAGTTTGCTGCAGCTGAATGCGAGGTCCGCCGTGGTAGAACGGAGAGGCGCACACTCACCCATGGAGACGCGCACAAACAAAGGCCTCCACGTGATTGATTGCATGATCCCCCTAGTGGAGATAATGAAAATCCTTTCCCTCAAAAACATGATTCTGAAATCCATTATAGCGTTTAAAGAAAGAAAAGTGCAACCCGTATATCTGGGACTCCCAAATGCCAGTGTTGGGATTAAGTACATTTTAAATGCTAGTGTCCGAAATGTTTGACAGCTTATTTACTTAATATTTTTCATTAAAAAAAAGGATCTAATGAGTCCAATAAATATGTCCCATTGATATAGACTGAAATACTACATGCCTGTTAATGCATCATTTTGGGGTTTTTGGTGCAATTTGCACATTTGGGTGCTAACTACAGACTCAGCCTTTGCCATATTTAAAACTGTGAGACTGTTCGACAATATGATTATATATGTTGGTTATTTTTTAAGAAAACACATCATTTTGCTCTCTGCTTTCCAGTGGAAAGCATCCTGGAGTAGAGAGAGAAAGTCGCAAAGAAGGCAATCGGTCATCTACACAGACGGAAGTCCAAAAGTCTTCAATGACCTTCTTGTAAGGGGCTGGATTGGTGGAAGGAGATTTGTCTGGAAATGGGATGAGGAGATGGCCGTGATGAGCAAGAGGTAAACATTAAACTGCGGTTGGAATAAAATGTTTCGTTTCTAGTTTACTGGCCCTGTTAGAGCTGATTCCTTTGATCAGTTCCTCAAAAGGTTGTAATAGTGCAATCCATGGCATTTGTGAGATTACTGTGGAAAGGCTGCAGGGGCATAACCACCTCCACTCTCCAGCAGAGCTGTAGCCTCAAAGGGTTCAGCTTCTTCCCGAGAGATGATCGCGTGTCAAATTTCTTCCCACTGATTAGCATCTTGATTTTTTGGAGCCACTGACATGCTCGGATACTGAATGTGCAAAAATACCATCTTCACCTCTACCTACACAAACACTGCAGGGACCAGAGGGCTTCTTCAGACGCAGTATACCTTCCTAAAGTTTAACAGACAGGGAATATTGGCCCTGGTAGGTGGTCGGTTGTCCGTTAGAGAACAATAGAATCTGAAGAGAAATCCTCTTTTTCCATATATGTAAATATTTTGCTGTTGATGCAGTTATCAGAGAAGGGAGAGCCAGACAAATGCTTAGTACTTTTAACGCTGTTAATAGGGCAGTCAATAGATTAAAAAAAATAATAATTTGAAATTCATTCATCTTGATTAATTTCCATTAATGAATGTTTTTAATGAATGTATGTTTTTCTTCTATAGACTAAATCTTAAAAGTTCAGAAAGCGTGTATTTTAAACACGGTTTTAATTGTCAGTCATTTTAAACACAAAACACACATTTGATCATCTTGGAGGCAGAATTCCAACGAGTGGAACATGTTGAACTAGCGACTCCTCCTGCTGTCCTCGTACACTTTGCTCTCAACGCTCCATAATTTAACAGCTCTATTTGAAGTGCCAGCAATCTCTTGACATTTAGCCAGAACGTTTTCAAACCACGGTCTCTTAGGGACACAGTGGTGGTCCTCTGCAGACCGACCGCGTGCCGCGCATGGTAACGTTAGATGTTGGAGGTAGCATAGCAGCTAGCTTAGCATAGCAGTGCTTTAAGTGGTCTGTTTGCCTCCTTCTGTTTGACATGTGGAGGTGTTCCTCTGCACAGTTCTAAACTGTATGTCGCGCTTCTGTTTTACTTCCAATGCAAAAAGCTCTCTTCATTTTGGTGTAACCGACTGCAACTAGCGGCCATTTTGTTTCTGCGGTCAACTTCCGGTGCCGGAAGTAAACCGGAAGTCAACAAACGTACGTTGACTACGTTAAAATATTTTGTTGCATTAATCTCTGCCACATTGATCGCATAAATTTACTTGTTTATGTTGACAGCCCTACCTTTTTATATTATTTTCATTTCACATCCAAAATGAATGTGACTTGTCTGCCTTTTCCTCATCTGCATGTTTAGCTCAAGTTCAATTGGGCAGCCAACTATTTAATCCAGAGGTCTTCAACGTTTTTCAAGCCAAGGTCCCCCAAACTGATGGCGAGGTGGAGCAGGGACCCCCTATTCTACGGAGTTTGGTCCGCCATCTTTTATTTTTGAGCTTCACGCTCTTTAGACGTGAGCATAAACGCGATCTGATTGGCTGGTGCCTGCGCTGTCGTATTCGCATGAAAGGAGCTGTGAGTGAACTGGTGCCCAGCTTAAGAGCTGCTGAGGGAAGCTGAATGTGTGTGTTGCGGACTGGCAGATAACGTCTTCGCCATCAATTTATCCTTTCACTTCAATATGTTGGATTCATGTTAATGTGTATTTAAAGAACATAAATAAAATTCTGATTCTGATTCTGAAGAAATTTACATTTGTGGGGGAAAAAATTGTTTTAAAAGAATCTAAATCTAAAATATTTTGTTACATTAATCTCGGCCACATTAGTCGCATAGATTAACGTGTTTATGTTGTTTTAAATGGGATTTACAGCGTTAGGAAAAGGATGTATATCTCACATTAGGATAAGCGTTTCCTACTTTCTTACCAGTTTATTCTTAACCCTTAACCATGCAATTATAACCACATTGTCATTGTTTTGACATCTTTTAGAACCATTTGGTTTAACGTCAGCTTCACTGCACATTAAGCCAGCATGCTTTCACAACGTGGGCCATCAGTGCCCCCTGAGCCATTTGTGAAAACTACATTTAACTCAAGTTTATAATTACTCACTCCTCCTATCCCCAGTAGCAGGCAAAAACAGCTAGGAAGCCAAATGAACTCTGCCTTACCAATTAGCCGAGTGGGCTGCTCAAGCTAATGACATGAACAACAGTCTGTGGCTGCTTCATTGCTGCAGGAGGCCCTAAGGTCTGCAGGATCCCTCCCTAGCAGATGAGAAGATCTAAGAAGGATTTTAGTTACTGAGCCAACTGCAACATTAATTACTTTAAGGAGCCTGAAAGTATGATGGAGCCCCTCTGGCCCTCTGGGGCCACAATTAGATTTCTTTAATTGTCATAAAAAATGTGGCAGAACAGCTGACTTTAACAAAAGCATTACCTGAATAGTTTTAGATGGCCAAGAGGGTTGAAGAAAGATTGTGAAGCTTTTACTTATCACTATATAATTCAGATTCAGACCTATTATAGTTGCAATTCAGGCCTCGGCTAAAGCACCAAGTGGAAAGGTCATTATCCAGTTTTTCCTGTCCTTGAATTGGCCCAAAGTGCGGAGATAAGTGGTCTCTAGAAGTATGCCTGTTGGTGTGAATATTTTTGGAAATGGATGAGGTTCAATAAAAATTGGTGTCATCCTGAGAAGCCTTTTAAAGTGGGAACAATTCCTTGTTGGGGTTAGTAAGTCCTTTTATTATGCACTTATTATTATTATTATGCAGCTCCCACGTTCGGAATGAACACTTCATATTGTCAAGGTTGATGAAATATGAATAACTAATGAATTTATGAATAAAATGTTTTATTGAATATAAAATTGAACAGGCCTAAGAAAACAGTACAATTAGTAGTTTCCGTATCTTTCAATTTGACGCTGTGGCAAAGGGCTTCCGGTGCTGAATAGTATACAGTGGAGGTCGTGGATACCCAGTGGGTAGTCACCTGACACCAAAAACATAATGCCCTGGCATGCTACACGCTGCTCAGGTGATGTGACTCCCTGAATGCCTGGGGTTCATCCTTGCACTGCCAAAGGTATCTCGTGTTGTATTCTACACTTACGGCATGGACCTGAAGAGAAAGTGTTGTGTAAAGAGTGATGTGGTGGTGCACAGGTGTTTCCCCTCCTCAGTATGACTCAAAAATAAAATTCTATGTTGGCAAAACATGACATTTTATGCAAATTATATTTTAAAAATTCATATTACTGGTACAGGTAAACACACTTGGTCCCAAGGTGCTTTATTTAGTGTAATGGTTCTCCTTTGAGTTACTCGAGTCCCAGGAGGACTTGGATATTGTTGAAGGAATTATTATGCTCGGTACGTCCCTGACGCAAACCTCTGCACGCTGAATGTGTTGACATTGAATCATTTGCTCAGAGGCCTGGGAACCTCTACTATTGGCATGTTCTTTTTCTTACTCCATTGTGAAGAAACCGAATAGTAAAAGCATTACAAATCTCTTTAAAGTTGTTTTTCTTTGCAGGCCTTTCAATGTGGCGCAAGAGTGGAGAAAACAGGGAACAGGAAATCATTTAGTGGGTGTGGTTTGCGAAGGTATGGAGATTCCGGTGGCTTCTCACTTAATCCCTGAGCTGAACTTTTTGATGACGTGTGGACAAAAGGGCCGAATTAAGTGTAAATATAAACAATACAATATTAAAAAGTCTCTCTCTTGGATTGGTACGACTGTCTGGTTCAATCTCGTTGAGGCTGTATTCGATTGAAGATATTTGTTTGTGATTCACACATGCATACGGATGAAACTAAACTTAGCCTATAGCCTCATGACGTCAGATGAAAGTCCTTCAACTTTCACAAAGGACGACAAAATACATTCTGATTTGTCCAGGAAAAACATATCTTCACCAGGGAGACCGCTGTTCGTTCCTCGTGTGAAACAAGAAGTCAACGTTGATGTATTTGTCATACACAACTTTGACCTAAAAGCTGATCTTATCCTAAAAATAAGAAGATGTATTGCCTGGATCTAAGTAAGTGGTCTCTTGTGAAGACTGGAGTTAATTAAAGTATATGCATGTAACATGTGACACGTGTTACTGGACTTGGAAAAAGCATGAATAAGTAATGTATCTTTTTTTTGTTTACGAACCATTGTAAGAGGATACGATGGTTTATTTGACTCATCCACCACCTCTCCTGCCCAACCTTAAATACTTTCTGGCTGTTGGACGTCTGAGCGTCTAATAAGGAGGGTTTGGTCTGTATTGAACCGCTGCAGGCCACCGCACAAGTGTCCGATTCGCCGCCCCTGGAGTGAGACGGGGCTGAGTGATCGTGCTGTACACAAGGGATGTTCAATATGGCCCTGCAACAAAGAGAGCAAAACACACCTGCCCTGCATTGTGTCGAAGCCTCCAGGGGACGGAGGTCTGTCTCTCCTAGCGCGTCCATCAGGGTGAGAAATGAGTTCGGTTCAGCTGTGCCAAAAAACAGATCAACCCAGAAAATGAAGATACAAGCTTGACAGATTCCTTCTCCCTGTCTGTGCATTCTAGCCTAGATAACATCGTCTCAATATAGTTCTTTCCTTTGCCAGTGGCTATTGCACTAATTTCTCATAAGTGCCTACTGTCACTCAAACTTGAGTGCCCTACAAACCTTATTAGAGCTGCAGTGAAGGTGATACTGCAAAGCATTTACGTCTTTATGTAGCCGCTGGGCCCACATCTACATATTCTACTGTCATTGTGAGTCTCTTCCAATATATTTGGAAAATATACTAAAATATGAAAATATCATTTTTCTTTATCTTTTTTAAATCTATTTTTATTGAAGTAACACACACGTATCCTCACATGACATTCTCTGATACCCACAATATACCATGAAAAGTTCTTTTCAAAGTGACAAAACTCAATGTCCTCTGTGATCACAGCCAGTCATATTGATTTTTGTTCACTCCTGTCCTCGGTGACCTTTCTGGATTTGGTTTCAGGGCTGTCGAGCACTGACAAGGTTATCTTGGCAGATAAGCAAATACACATACAAAAAGTTCAAAGTGACAGTGACTAGACGTGGTCAGAGTCATCATCTGGGCAGTAATCAATCTACAAGACAATATATAAAGAAATTTGTGAGTTGTGAGCCATTGCTCTGCTTCAGCTGCTGTATTTGGAACCATGCAGGATGCCATTATTGGTGATTTTGTATATGCTGTCACAAGCCAGAAAACACTTTTCTGTATTTAATTTACCACTGTTAAAATAATTAGTGTGACCTTATGTCCTACACCCTTACAAGGGAAGCATAAATGATTATACTGCCAACTCAAGCACACAAAATAAATATTTTTTACACAAACTGTTGCAATTAGTATGTTCTGTTGTGGTTTTAATGTGTTATTTTAAATTTCAACTTGAAGACAGCAATCTCTGCAATCACACAAACTGATGAGAATAGCTACATAACAAAGTAAATTAATAAAGTATAGACGTAGAAAACATCCCTCACGGTTCTAAAGAAATGCGTAATTAATGAAGAAAAGCCTCTCGATCGCATGTCATCGCCTACTCTTTTTTAACAAGAGCAGAGTGCTCTTCATTACAAGTTGTTGATAAAAGCACAAACATCATACCATAATGTAATCTGCAAGACGTCTGTTATTTTAATCCCCTCTGAAGTTTTATCAAGCTTGCGACAAACGTAAGGACTGTAAAACAGTACTGCAGTAACAATGTGCAATCGGAGGACCTTGATTTTTTTCCATTAGTATTCAGTCCTTTACCATTTCTGAACACTGATTGTCAAATCTTACTGCAAAGACGCTACCATAAAAGGGCAAGTCCGTCAAGTGTCTCCTAGATATGCTGGACAGTGAGTGCTTGTTGCTGCAGTGGGAGCAGTGCAACGTATCCAAAAGGTATAAGAGAAAAGAAATGGATAAATGGTGTCTGCTCTTGTGCTAAGCTGCTGCAGCTGCTATTAGCATGTACTGTATGTCTTATTAGCATGTGCTGTATTTCTTAGTGACATGTACTGTAAGTCTCAGTGGCATGTACTGTATGTCTTATTAGCATGTGCTGTATTTCTTAGTGACATGTACTGAATGTCTCAGTGGCATGTACTGTATGTCTTAGTGGCATGTACTGTATGTCTTAGTGGTATGTACTGTATGTCCTACTAGCATGTACTGTATGTCTTAGTGGCATGTACTGTATGTCTTAGTGGCATGTACTGTATGTCTTAGTGGCATGTACTGTATGTCTTACTAGCATGTACTGTATGTCTAAGTGGCATGTACTGTATGTCTTAGTGGCATGTACTGTATGTCTTAGTGGCATGTACTGTATGTCTTACTAGCATGTACTGTATGTCTAAGTGGCATGTACTGTATGTCTTACTAGCATGTACTGTATGTCTAAGTGGCATGTACTGTATGTCTTAGTGGCATGTACTGTATGTCCTACTAGCATGTACTGTATGTCTTAGTGGCATGTACTGTATGTCTTAGTGGTATGTACTGTATGTCTTACTAGCATGTACTGTATGTCTAAGTGGCATGTACTGTATGTCTTAGTGGTATGTACTGTATGTCTTACTAGCATGTACTGTATGTCTAAGTGGCATGTACTGTATGTCTTAGTGGCATGTACTGTATGTCCTACTAGCATGTACTGTATGTCTTAGTGGCATGTACTGTATGTCTTAGTGGTATGTACTGTATGTCTTACTAGCATGTACTGTATGTCTAAGTGGCATGTACTATGTCTTAGTGGCATGTACTGTATGTCCTACTAGCATGTACTGTATGTCTTAGTGGCATGTACTGTATGTCTTAGTGGTATGTACTGTATGTCCTACTAGCATGTACTGTATGTCTAAGTGGCATGTACTGTATGTCTTAGTGGTATGTACTGTATGTCTTACTAGCATGTACTGTATGTCTAAGTGGCATGTACTGTATGTCTTACTAGCATGTACTGTATGTCTAAGTGGCATGTACTGTATGTCTTACTAGCATGTACTGTATGTCTTAGTGGCATGTACTGTATGTCTAATGTACTGTATGTCTTAGTGGCATGTACTGTATGTCTTAGTGGCATGTACTGTATGTCTTACTAGCATGTACTGTATGTCTTAGTGCTATGTACCGTATTTTCCGCAATATAAAGCGCACCGGATTATAAGGCGCACCTTCAATGAATTACCTATTTTTCTGTCTCGCCGTCGTAGACCGAGCTTTGGCATGTTTGGCAGAGCGCCTTGCGCGCCGTGTACAACCAGTATGGATCAACCGATTAACCAATTGATCCATATATATAAGGCCCTCCGGATTATAAGGCACTGTCGTTTTTTGAGAAAATTAAAGACTTTTAAGTGCGCCTTATAGTGCGGAAAATATGGTACGCTATGTCTTAGTGGCATGAACTGTATGTCTTAGTGGCATATACTGTATGTTTTAGTGGCATGTACTGTATGTCTTAGTAGCTTACTACTTGCAAGTGCTCCCCTCCTTAATGCAGAGTTGCAGCAGAGGCTTTTGTCATTGGCATGTATCATGATGAGGGTTACAGGTTATGCTTAAACTTGTCTTTCAGGATCCTGAAAATGGTTGACGCCCTTCTTAAAGGTGACACAGTTTAACAATGTTCGACTTTGACGCAATTTTAGAAACAAACGTTGAGGTATTAGATTGATTTAAGTTAGATGGGGTGTATATCAACTTGATAAATTAGTTTAATTTGGGGACCCTTACCCTTTGCGCACGTCCCAGATTACGCCCTCATTATTCTCATTATAGCCCTTTTCTCGTGACGGCCAGCGGCTGCAAAAAGGAGAAAGCGACTCAAACAAACCGTGGGCCAAATTCCATTCTTTGGTAAGTAACTTTATTTGTTTTTATAATAGCTTGGAATGTATTTCGCTGTCGATTAAGGCTTCCATTCTGTAATAATGACCATACTACGTGCAACAGCTGTGATCATTTAGCTGGCTAATATTGTTTCAAATTGGCAGGCCTGCTGGCAAGCTAAGAAGTAGCCGACATGGTTAGCATTACAGAGCAGAGCCGACACCCTGTCATTAATACAACTTAGGTGCCGAACCATATGCTCCCAAAAAAAAGGCGAGCAGTTGAAGCTGCGGAGAGTTGAAGAGAGTTTAGCCACGTTTTCTTAACTGACAAATATTTAATGTTAATTAAGCCTGGGCACATCTTTTGCAGTTTAATCAGCATAACTCAGCTTCTTAGTCCGTTAATTACGCGGCACCCCGTCATGCTGTAAACATGTATCTGCAGTTACTGTATTTGTATTTATTTCAATCTAGATGTTACAGTGTTATGTGAATATGAGGTGTTGTTGTATCATAATGAGGTTATCCGGTTATTCAACTGTAGTACGACGGCACAGAAAGCAAAGGTAGAAAATGCACGGCCTGCCACTGGATCATTGTAACAACATCTTGTCCACATTTGCATTTTTAAACACGTGTTGAATTGTTAATTGACAATTTATTTTCAGATGTTATCCAGTTTTCTTTAAAGAGCTATGAAGTGTTTCTTTTTCATTAACAAAAACACCAGCTGTTAATTGTTGAAGGGCTGCATTTAGGGGTTCGGTGTCCTCTTCAGGGTTGCTTGGACAGAGGTGAACCCTCGGTCTTCAGACAACAGGCTCTCCTGCCTGGACCACCGCCACACCCACATTGAGCTAAATTCTTTCTTGAGTTGTCTCCCTTGTTTTAGTCTGCCCCCCCACCGGTGTTAATGATGTCATTCTGAAAAGTATTATCAACCTCATCTGTGAAGATCCAGACTCTTTTCAAAAAGTATCTGGTAGGTTTTCACAATATATTTTATAATATCCCACGTGGCAACAAAGTGTTACCCACACTTATTTCTCCCATGGCACTCTAGGTATTATGAGACATTGCTATGGTACACCACCATCCCTAATTATGGATAGGTGTCTTACCAAGTGTCTAGACCGCAAACGTAGTGTCAATGCTGCACTCACTTGGTCTCATTTTCACACTGCACTTGAGCAAATGACTCGGTTCTGTATTTGTTCCCTTATCAAAAAGCTTGACAAATCATAATAAGGGTTACACAATACAGAGTCAACAGCGAGAAAGGAGAAAGCAATAAAATCAAAGAACAGGTCCAGATCAGAAAATATATGTTGTGGTGTTTAATTCAAATGTATATATAATTCCATAACCCAGACTAATGTTGCAATTCAACCTATAAAATGCGTGTAATAATATTCTGTTAGTTTTCTGTGTTTGTGTGTTCAGGCCTCCACTGCTGAGGATGGAGAGAGGGACATGGCATTCAGTGTCGGGGGGGTTCTCATGATCCGTCTGGAAGGCCAGACGACGTGGGAATTGTGATCAACACATTGATGTCCTGAAACAACACAGATGGGGTCCTCATGACATTCATCATGCTTTGTGCTCATTTGTGCCATTGATCTGAGCTTTCTAAACAACCTCAAGTACAGCATGAGGCTTTTCCAGAAGATCATAAAAGAAATTCAAAGATACAGCAACTGAAGATCAAGTTGTTTGCACAGGAGTCAAACACCAAGTGAGAAACCAAATTAACTTCATCCGCTCTTTGGGCATCCATTGGACCTGTTTCTGCACATGATAATACAGCTATTCTTCAATGTAAATGACCAATTGCATGAATGCATCTTTGTTTATATGGGCCATGTGTACTACAAAGAAAGAAAACAAAGCTGTAATGCTATTGATAAACCAAAGTAGTGAACATTTAGCAATTGCAAAATTAGTTGTGAATCAATTGCAGGAATTTCTTCTGTGCTTTTTTTGAAAGGTGGTCCATGGAGAATGAGCAGAACGTTCAATGCAATGATTTCTCCTCTTTGGAAAGCAGTGCGAAGCCTCCACTCTCGTGGCGTCTTTGTTGCGTCAGGTACCATGACATTTGGGATAGCTTTGGATTTATGTTTCACTATTTAATACTATTTAAGATCCATCCATCCATCCATTGTCAAACCGCTTATCCTGCACACAGGGTCGCGGGTACTATTTAAGATATATATTAATATTTTATCAGGAAATATCCACATGCTAACACTCTCAAATCTGACACTGACATTCTCTCACGATCTACTTTTGTATGTTACCAAACTAATAAAAGTAGACATAAAAGTGGAAGTTTACCTATAACTCTGTGTACAGCTAGTGATAAAGTTTAGCTTGTCGTAAGCAAGACTGAGAGCAAAGAGTACAATAAACCTTGTACCCTGATTCCACTGCTGCTGATACCAGCTGTGGAATTTGGCAAGAGTGCTGCCGTTTGGTTACTACTGCTACTACTACTACACAAGAACAGCTTTGCATATTGATTTGTATACTTCCAACATCTCCGGGTCATGATGAAATGTAGGCCCACACAAGTTGGTACAATTTTCAGTTTGTTTACTGTTAACTTATTATGATAAGATAATGAATGCAGCTTCAACAAAGTAAAGTAAACCATGACTTGATTTGACATAGTGGGAGCTTTCTGTGTGATGCGGCTCGGTGCTTCATGCTCATTTGCAATGTAAAGTGTGAAGAGGAGTGGAGCTGCGTCTGCTCCCTGTGGAACGCCCGCACTCCAGATAGCCAGTCTTTTCTATTACTAGAGGGCTCTATGATGATGATGGGCAAAATGTACAACATTTGGTGAGGTTATGATTGGCTGGAGGGGCAATCGTTACTACATCCACTTAACTAAAGATCACTGCTGTAAGCCCCGAGGCTACACGGGGAACGTGAGCGTGAATGGCCGTCTCTCTTTGTGTGTCAGCGCTGGGATTGACCGATGACCTGTTCAAGGCGTACGCCACCTCTCATCCCGATGTTGGAGCTGCAGCTGCAGCCACGCACGACCCTCCAAGCGGTTGAAGATAATACATGGATGGATTTTTGACCTCACAAGATGCACCTAAAGAATATCTTTCATACGCACTTCTGATATGATCAGGAGAATGGTTAAAGAATGTGTCTAGAGTCAATTACATGTGGATTTGTGCTTTGAATCATGCCTTGTCCATTAAGTCATTTTCTCTCCCTCTCTCTCTACCTCTTTTGAATAGGCACTTCCTCATTTTAATGTTTATCGTTATCTGCATCATGGCTTTCTTCATTTTATGAATCTACCTTTTTTCTTATTTCTCTGGCATTTGTGTTATTTTGCGTAATAATGCATGACATTTTCCATTCACTGCAGTGCTTCAACATTTGAATGTTTCGAATGAATGCTTTTACATTTGCATATACAGTATAAGCAGGCAGCTTTTTAGCACATAAACAGATGCATTTTATGCTTATGTAAGTAGCAGCATTGTTGGCAATACATTGAATTAAATAAGGGGCTTCTACTTTCACAAATGTGTAGCTGCATTGATAATGTTTGGCCGGTGCCCCAAATTAAGCTGCAGCTTTAAGACTTTTTACATCGTATCGTAGCATATAATGTTATTAGCAGTTACAGCTTAAAAATCAATGTTGCATCTACTATTCTTGCAGTCTGGATTGTTAGTGGAGGCAACTTCTTTGTTTGCTAGAACACCTGTGAAGGACCACTTAACAAAAGTGAAAAAATCAACCTCAAGGAGACGTATCATGCTCGCTGGTTTCTTTTCTGGCATTCCAATGTTTGTTCCTTTTTACCAGTCTACTAAAATATTCCTAAAAGGCTAGTGTGTGGAGGTCAACTAGGCTTCATTGTTACACCAGAACTCACAGAATTGAACATTTAGTCAAGTAAGGTCTTAAGAAAAAATGTGAGGTGCTTGTACTTCACTTGATAGAATTTCATACTCATTTATAGTTCTAAGCCACGTCATTTCAGTTCAATAGTCACTTTAGATTGTTGATTTTTATTTTGTATTAATAATCGCAAAGATATTGGACGTGATGTATTATTATAGATTACGCTACTCGGCTGTGCATATTATCCATTATACTGAAATTGCTGCTTGATTAATTCCCTTTGTAATCAAATAATTGCTGTTTTGAGGATGAACTTCAAAAATGAAAGTCGATTAGGAATTATACATAAATATGCAAATTCATACTGTAGATATCTCCTAGAGGCGTCAGTAAGGTCACTATGGAAGCAGAACTGTAAACTGCTAACTCTATACGGTTGGAATTTGTGTTCATTTTAATTTCAAATATTCACAGTTGTGTGTCGACTGGTTGTTATTCCAAAGGATTAATGATGATGTAATTAAACCATGTGTGACACACACACACACACACACACACACACACACACACACACACGGAGCAGAGACCCCGGGAGAAGGGTGGACCGTACAGGTCGATCCCTCCCTCAGCATCTAACTCTAAGGTGAGCAGCGCTGCCTGCAATCAGGAGAGGAGAGCTGCTCCACGCCTCCCGTCCCACTGCCCAGCGCCTGCTCATTAAATCCAGTGTTCAAAGAGAGAAGTGGCCGGATTGCAGGAACTTATACACGTGCATCTGGCCATATTTTCTCCTACGTAGTGACTCTGCATGTAGTACACATACAAAGAAATGTATGTCCAAAGTGTTATGAATGTACATGTCGGAGTCTAATGAATGGAATCTATTTCCTGTGTCGGTACGGCCACTGGTGAATATGCAGGATGTAAAACAATCCGACGCCATTGAATGGATTTGCCAAAAGGAACCATAGTTTCACACCTCCAACTTGATATCACCATGCTTGTTTAAACTATGCAAATATAATTTACACTTTGAAGCTTTAGGAAAACTCAAAAGTATTTTCCATTAGGACAACTTGTGTGTCTGTATGAACATGCTGAACCTGCGTGTAGCTTAAAGAACAGACCTCATCCTCTCAGTTGTCTGCCCCCAGCGACCGGTCGAGTTGCAGTTCACACCCAAGTCTGTCGCTGTCTATCCCTTCATGATCGTATCGGGATGTTGTCTTGGAAATTCATCATAAAGAATTCAAATTCTTGTTTAGTATGTTGTGAGGCCACAGTGACTTTGACAACAAAATTGTACCAGTTCATGCTTTAGCGCCAGTGGATGATTGTGTAACTTCAACGAAATTCCCTCCACGTCGTCCAAGGAAATCATGAGTGCCGCAGGCTCAAAAAGAAATGGAAGTAGTGAGTTACAGAAAAGCAGAGGGGATTGATTCACTGAAGGAAGTTGAAACGTTTTGGGTGCAGTGCAAAACTAAAGAGCGGTATCACATGTCAACTGCCCCCAGGCGAGCAAACAGATTTAACTTTCTCCTATTTTAAGGAAACAACTAATCGTAACTGTGTGGGCCCGTGCAGCCCTATAGGTAGATACTTGCTGGAACAGTGGCTTTACTCCCACTGGTACCATCCACACTCAACATATCAGGGATCCTCTTTCGTCGGGGCGCTTTAGTTGCAAATATCCACCAAGTGGTATAGTTTGTCCCTACAGGCTGCCTTTATCCTCTGCTACCGGCTTTTAGCCTCAGGCTAACCCTGTTAGTTCCCAAGGGTGAGGAAGAGGAAAACGCTGCTTCCTCATTCATTCCTTCAAGCATACACCAGATTGAAAGTGCTGGGATATTTATGATGGCCATTTCATGGAGTGAATAGCTTTGCGTCGAGGATGGATGCCCTCGTTCCTGTTTTTATTCATTTTCAGAGCATACTTGTGACATTGTCTTGTCTTTCATTACGTCTTTCTGAAAGAAAGTTTGAATTCTAGAGGAGTTCATTTTTTTAATTCCGATGTAAAGATAATATAAGAGGGACATTAAGTCTTCCCTTTTTGTTGAGGGTGACAACAAATGCCATCATCACACAGTTTACGAGGGTTAAAACTAAAAGATCTAGATTCGACCATTTGGGGACAGCATAGAAACTAGCTGTGAACACAACACTGACATAAATTTGATAAGACAAACAGTTGCTCATTTACCCATCCAGCAATTTAAGGAGCAACAGTATTAATAGAGTCGTGTGTCTTTCCAGTTGGTGAACGTAGGTCCAATCGTAGATCTACTTTTTATTTTGTTTTTCCTAACCGAGGGCAAGTAGTTAAGCTAGAAATGAAATAAACCTACATTAGAAGTTTGAAGACAAGTTATGCACGTAAGGAGTGGTTGAGGAGTTGGGAATGAGAATGTGTTGTCTAAGGAGAAAGCTTGCTCTTTTAGTTTGAGACTGCGGCATTAAACATTACTGACACAGAAAACAGCAAGCTGAAACCCGCTATGAAGCCGCATGAAGCCAAGTGGAGCTGCAGATTAAGTGGATCATTGTGTGTACGGACGACCACGTTCACATTGTTTCCACATTGTCATTTGATACATTGCTATTATGAAAATATCGATTTTAGCCACTTTAACTCCAGTATATTAAGTCATTGCTGAGAGTGGGAAGAGTACAAAAGGCATGGAGGTTAAAAGATGAAGTGGGAGAATTTGTCAATTTGGGGACAAGTTATTAAGTCAGTGCACTGGCCTGCTCATTTAAGAATAAAACACTCACCTCAAGGCAATTTCTGCCCTGTGGTCTGGAACCAACCTTGTCAGATTAAAATAACATTTATATATCACTAATTCACAATGGCAAATACAAGAAATGATGCGGCACAGAGTAGTAAAGTTTGTTTGTAAACGTAGTGTGCAGTTTACACACGTCGGTCTTCATGTATTTGTCAAGTTGTCAAATGTATTCTGATGTAATAACCCTTAACTGACATCACATAAAGGTTGTATTTCTCCAATATCCAGTTGCAACGAAAGCAATTCATATTTATGGTTTCTTTATTCACATTTAACCAAAACCACCAGTTCTTCCAAACCTGAAACATCCCCAGTCTCAGGTAACATTTTGAGCCACAGACCCGCCTACATGCTGTGGGATGCACAGAAAAGTGCTTATACCAGAAGAAATGATGCCAGGGAACATGATCCAAGCAGTGTTTACCTTTCCCTCAGAGCACAATCGGGTAAACAGATCAGTAGTATATACAGGCAATTTCTAAAAGACAATTTTGCATTATCAATGAGTATTCTGCTACGCTAATAGCACGAGCATGAAACCAGTTTTTTAGTGGCGCTCACAAAATCAATCGCACTGAAACACCCATTTATTGTGTGCTCGCAAAATATACAGAGCTCTATCTTTCAATTGAATTACAAATAATAACAATAATAACGTTGGCGCATTCCGCCGCTGATCTCGGTATACAAGTACAATTTCCCTACGAACGGCATAAGATAAGGTTTTGCAAACGCGTTGTTATTATCATCATCAGCAAAACCCCTTTTGAATCAATCGACTGCGACAGATCTCCTGGTTGGAAAATACCTGAAGAACCAGAATGATTGAGCAGGTTCTGGCATATTGAAATAAACATGGCAACGATGATAAATAATACGGCTCGAGGTGATGGCGGTGATGATGATGATGATGATGATGACGACAATTCCTTGAACAGCAGCTCTGCACATGTTATTCTACTCTCTTCTAAAGAAGAGAACCATAGTTTTAGTACTGCAGCGTTAATGGAGCCGTGACCAAAGTTTAATTTGACAAGCGCCTGTCTCACACACACACACACACACACACAAATACACACAAGAAACCGAAAGTGCTTCTAAGAGCACAGTAACATGTTCACAGCAACATGCGGACACGCTTCTATACGTGCACTCTAACCTTTCAACTCTAGGCCTGGGTAATAAACACCGGCAAACGTTTTCCCATGACATTGTGATCCCCCAGATTTACTAAAGAAATGGATGATTTATTAATACATTAGAGTAATTATGAGGTAAAAATCAATCACTAGATATCTGATACACGGTTGAGTGTTATTCCAGAATGCTCTCTCAGGAGACGGCGTAGATTTCAGTAAGTCTGAAATGTAATTAGCCTTTAGCTCGGGGCTATGCTGCGTTCAGCTTGACCTCCTCTCCACAATGGCCGAGCGTCACTGATACCGGACTAGTTTTTCAGCCAGACGAATGCATGAATAAATGAATCACAAAGAGAAGAGGAATATTCACAAATGAATGTTTCACTGCAGTGCAAGTTGTACTTTTGTCGCTGGAGTTGAGTGGGATAGTCTTGACTTTCCTTGAGGTAGCGCTTATCCACGATGGTTCATTTTACACCCTGAAAATCCATCCAGTTTTGCACGAATATTAACTCAAGCACGGTTGCTGCTGTAAATGTCTACCTACAAAGACCAGACCGAATTCTCCTGAACGGCTCAAGAGCTTCATTTTGCACTACTGACCTCTGAAAGAAACGTAACAGTCATGCATGTCTTGGACAGGTTTGAACTCGGATAATCTTGACAACGAGGTGAATCTCTAGGTTACTCCTAGAAATGGCAGGAGCAAACAGAAGTATTATGTCGTTGCTCGTAAGAGCAAGAATGAGTGCAAGGACAAAGTTGCTCCTCAAAGCCTGATGCATCACTTTGCATGACTCAATACGACCCATGTGTCTTTGTCTGATCTAATTGGCTACTAGTCTGGTTGATTTACCACGGTGCACTTTATATAAGTGTATAGGTTTGCTAAGAACAAAAGGTATTGAGCCACTTGAGGCGTGCTTTGCTGCTATCAGATAAAGAGAGACAACTGTCTGTAGGTAGCCTAAGGAAGAAGGATGGTTCAGCTTCTAGCAAGTAGGGCACCACTAACCTTGAGCCAGGATGATACAGTGTATGTGACAAATTGGTTGTTTGTTAACCATCAACTGGCCTAGAAAGCCCTCCTGAAGCCACTAGACAAGATACAACGCAATGCTGATGGGACCAAACTACTGCGCCAGCCACAGGCGTACCCCACTGCTGCGCCAACGTCCTTATTAACCCATTTATCAACACGTCAGCTTGGTTGGTACATGGCTCTTGAAGGGGGCGGCTGCGGTTCAGGAGGTAGAGCAGGTTGTCTATTAATCACGAGGTTGCCTGGTTTGATCCCCAACTAGCGCCTGTGCGCGTGTTGAGGTGTCGTTGGGCAAGACACTGAGCCCCAAGTAGCTCCCGGGGGGCAGCCCACTTGGATGTTAGCCGTATCGTCATCGCTGTGTTCGGTTGGGCGTGGGCAACGTGTATAGAAGCTCTGTGTGAACGCAGTCCATTCACCGCTGTAATTGACAATGATCCTCTGAAGCAAAGCAAACCTGAAACTGGCTTTGTTCGGTCAGCAGGAGGGAATACTGTCAAACAGGGGCTTTTTATGGACAGTCTATTAACTCGCAATGACACGTTTCAAGATACCAACAGTGTGGAGCGGGGGCTCTGAGTTACGCCACTAATGTGTGTTGCACTTAATCATTTTTAATCACTAAATTGGTTTTCAAATCAGGAATTGATTTTCTTGGATTACAGTTTTTGTAACATCCGTTAAATCTTGCAAGGACTGTTGTGACTATCGACAGGCAACATGGATGTTCAGTTCAGTTATTATTTATGGTTATAGTGACTTGTTGTTTGTTTAATTTTTGTTCCTAGGGAAATATACTTGACTGACTTTCACAAATAAGCTTGTAATCATTGTCCATATAAGGAAGAGATTGAGAAAAGCGGTCGAACAAAGGGCTTTCTCCCGTGAGACCGCCACTCTAACTAGATTTCCGAACTGATATATCTCTATATCTTAAATACTGTAACAAACAAGTCAAACCATTATGTATTCACAGAACACAACCATGTATTTTTGTTGAGTTATGTTTAACAGTTAAAACTTTAATAGTAATCTGGGAGGAAAAGCGTTACCCTCCAAACGTAAGCGGGACTATAGGTTGGTTGTATATGATTGTAATTAAGTGAAATAAAGGGTAGCACATGTGTCCACATCTTTTGAGTTGGACAGGAAAATCTCCAGAGATCCCTCTTTTTTTTTCACACGTCCATACTACTGAGCCTACTGGCACTAAACTACTGCTTTGTTTGCATCCAATGCTAGTAAAATAAAGCCCCACGGCAAAAAAACTTGCTCAACTTCTTAAGTCAGCCGTCCCTGTTGTAAATCACATATTCCAGCTGAACAGGACAGAATGGAAACTCTGCTGTATAGAAGGCAGGTGAGTTATGACCGTAGGCCACAAGAGTCCGGTCATGACCAATATCCACGCGATGACTTTCCCCCGACACCACAACCAGTCTGAGATTTTTCTGTATTTCTTTTGCAATGTGTTGCATCAGCCAAACGATGCAAACTGGCCACCAGGAGAACCCGTCCAAAATGGCCGGTCTGGTCCTGTTTGTGATCTCTGCAAAAACAGAGCGGGGGCCAGTAGCCCTTTTCTCCCCCCGCCTGGATGTAAGTTTACTAACTGTGTGTTACAGGTGTTCCTGATGCAAGGACTAAAGCTTCGCTACGGAAGAAAAATAAGACCTAATACAAAGTAGTCTATGGCCAGCCAAGAAATGGTTTAACCAGCATCTCAAATGTCAATTACATTAAAACTGCTGTTTTTTCCTTTTGTACTCTCGTTTCACACAGCAGATTAAACACGAGGCTTCCTGGGAAGCAGCAACTTTACAGTATGCTGAATTGCTTCAGTGGACAAATGAAGACTGCCGGAACCAAAAAAAGAGGACTTGCTTTGGTTAACAAATTAGCACCAGTACAAAGGAGGCTTTGGGCTGCATCGCCATTATTCTGCTAGTTAGCCTCCTCGCTTCCACTTCATTGTCATACTGTCAAGCTGATGCTATGAAATACCCAACAAAAGCTACACGTCTTTTTTTGGCATCTTTTTAAACATCACCGGCAGATACCAGCATGCCCTTTGGGTGAAACCGTGCATTCTGTGTCTTGCTTAAAGAAGTTGTTGATCGAAGCACCATTAACTTAAAAAAAATTAATGTGCAGTCTGCTCTAATATCTGTGCCTGCAGCTCGCCCGCCGAATCTCAGCACAAAGCCAAATCGAAACACAGTCAGCCAATCAAAGCAAATGTTCTTAAGAGTTTAATACAACATGTGACCCATACAGCCAGAGAGCCCCCCCACCCTGAGCCCTGTTACTACACAGAGGAGCGTTTAGCAGGTAGAGCCACAGATAGATATCCAGAAACATGGACTCAGTAAATAAGTAAATAAGCAACACGTGGGTTTGCAACACCAACCTGAAAAAGGGTTGAAGGGTTTGTGGTGCGTTTACAGTTTTCTTCCCCCGAGTAGCCTGAAAACGAAATACCTGATTCAACATCCCGGACCAGCATTCATCTGGTGTTCCAAAGCCAAATGCAGTCCCCCCCCCCCTCTGCATCGCCAGGTTTACACTTGAGATGTAACGGCCCGGTTTTTCAGAGAAACATTGTTCTCCTCAGCTGACTCGCAGTCCTCAAGGATGATTTTGGCGTCTGTTTTGTCTTTTTCGCATCCAGGGCAAGAAAACCCACTGATCATCAGATGTAAACTAAATGATACATTATTCATCATATGAACAATCTGGGTTGTGATAAATGATCAAAGGGGCAACCCTTACTTTCCTCACTGCTCCCCTGCTCTTCTGCCAGAGTTTCAGAGCCATTATTACCAACTTCCCAGATTTCTCATAGTGCACCTCTGGGTCCCATCACCCGTGTGTGTGTCTATGAGAATGGATCCATATTGTTTTCTGTATTGTGTAGCCACAGAAGACCTCTAGCATACAGGTGTGTGTCTAGTTGTTGCAGCTGATAAGACATGTGTGTCACAAACCCTCTAAGGAGGGACAAACGGTGGATAACCCCAAGTAATGAGCTTTAATTTAGTGAAAGGCAATAAAAGGGAGTATTTGTTTACAGGCAGCTGCAGCGTTGCTTCCTTAGAATCACGAGGTCAAGTAGCTTTATAGTCGTGACAGGCCCCAACAGCAGCCCCTTTGTTTGCTGTGGGCCTTTCCATGCGCATGGCTTCCATTTCCCTTGGTTCAAAGAGGGTGAGTGTCCTCAACCTAATGTTGGTCTTGGCCCTTTTTCACTTGCGCAGATGCTTCCCACTTTCTCTGGCCTTCATGGCCGAAAGCATGTCAATTACTGGCTACATCCTGCCCCGCGTGAAAGCAGGAGGTTATGTCCGAAATATGAATAATATTGAGGTCTCTGCGGATCGCCAGGAGGCAGAGACCCAGAAATAGCGTCTGTGTCGTTTCAAAGCGGAGCAATTATCCAAAGCCAGGCTGGACGAATCGATTCCTGCAGTCTTTTTTAAATGCTCCCGGCCAATTATACAGGCAGTGCATCCTCCCTTTTAGGCCCATCCTTGATTTAGACACCACCCACTGATGGGACTACACCAGGAGCACTTGCTCTTTTTTTTAAAATGTATTTTGTTTCCTTCTTTCTCTTTCCTTCTCATTTGTTACACCGTCACTCTCATCCCGTCTCCTCCTCTCTCTTGCCTACTCCACCAGTAAGATATTCCAATTATTACTACTGGAGGAGCACCCCCACCCTCCCTACTTCGCATCATACGCCACGTGACCACAACCACTGTCGGAACCAGCTGTTAGTCAGAGAGAGAGAGAGGGGAGAGAGAGGGGAGAGAGAGAGAGAGCGAGGCAGAGACACCAACTCGCTGCGCACGGCGCACAGCCCACAAAGTAGACTTGGAGGACCGCTGCGCTCTGACTGGAGAGCTGCTCGCTTCAGCCGTGGATACTATCGCACAACCGGCGTCGTCTCCTGAGCCGCTGTCCCTGGGATACCCTGGCTCCGTCCTCTCCTTTCACAGTTTTTCGTACCCCCCTCCCCCTCTCCCTCCCTTCCCCTTCTTTTTTTTTTTTTTTGCTTTTCTTTCTCATCTTTCCTCCCCGTCTCCTCATCCTCGAGCATCATCCCCGGTCTCGCAAGTGGTCTTGCCCGCCTGGCTAACTTTCCCACCCCCCCTTCACCCACCCCGCCACTGCCTCCCCCCCATCGCTCACCAACCCCTCGGCAGTTTCACCCCTCGCCCCCCTCCCCAAATCGCCCACCCCAGCGGGTCCTCCTCTTTACCGCTGCAGCCTCCCCCCTCCCTGGATCGGGCGGAACCCGCATTCGTTCGGTCGGACTCGGCACCGGGGCACTGCTACATGGGGCGCGCGGTCTCGCACGGAAGATGGTCCGCGCGCGCTCTCTAGGCGCCCCGCTGAACCTGCCGCGATTGGAGTCGTCGGTGCGAGTGTGCGTCTCTTCCCCAGCTCGCCCGTGCTGTCGGGGACAGTGAGATATGGGTCCCTGCGTGGCGGCGCGGGCACCGCTCGAGGAGCCCCGGCGGCCGCGCCAGCGGGGCGGGACGGCGGGAGGCTGGCTCAGGATCACCCTCGTCTCGTTCCTCGCCACTTTACCTGTGGAGCAGCTGCGCGCCTTCCCGTCGTCCCTCAGCGACTGCCAGACGCCGACCGGCTGGAACTGTTCCGGTGAGAGTCCCCCGTCATCCGAGGCGCAGAAGCGCAGTGCCGCGTGCGGGAAATAGTAGACCAGCACGCGGGGTTATGACAGAGGGGACCGGGTCAAAGTTTACAGGGGAGATGTAGAGTGTGTGCGCGCGTGTGCGTGTGTGTGTGTGTGTGTTTTCGTGTGCGCGCGCGGGCGCGCGCGTGGGTTCGGTGTCGGTTCTGAGGAGCATGGAGATGATTTCAACACCGCCGGGCCCCGCGATGGGAGGATGCGGAGTTGTTTCCCGGGAGCTCAATGCGCTTTTAGCCGGGGATAGGAGTTTGCTTGGAACATGACAGCGAGGCATTCACGGCTTGGGAAAATACAAATAAAGGTTGTTGGGGGGTTGTTGGGGTACAGGGATTTGAAGCGGTAAAGTAAAAACAGCGGCTGCTCGTTTTATCGGGAAACGGAGCGGAGAGATTGCCACAACAACGATAATATCAACACCGATGGACGTGTGATGCAGATTGTCGCGTTAACTCCATATCGGCTACTTCTGTAACTTAAATGGACACGTTCACAGTTTGAGTCGAATCACTCCTTAAAGAAAAAAACACTCATTTTGTAAGAAAAAGTCACACGGAAAAATGAACCATCGAGCTCAATTGCCTTATTTTCGGGGCAATCGTCCCGTTGAGTGCCACTAAATATAAATGCATTGCTTTTTTTCTTTGATAGGCCACCGAGCTGTGAACTTGTTTTCTCTGGTTTGCCCAAAGCGATGGAATAAAAAAAGGAAGAGCAGAGAAGAAGCGCTGCGCCTCGCCTCCCTTTGTGAATCAGCCCAGTGGGCCGCCATGTATTTCCCCTGTCGCCTGTCCAAGTCTGAGCCCTTAAAATAGCTCCAAGTCGACTCCACACACTCACGGCCAGGAGCAGTATTGATGTACTGGCTCATAACAGCCACACATCAATATGGAGTCACAGCCGTTTGCCGACCCAATACTTGGATGTTGATAAGAAGAGAGGGGAACAATTTCCATGAAAAATAGCACGCGTCCAAATCGTTTTCTCTGTCAGAATGTCTGACGGGATTTAAAGAGGATTTATAAATTTACAGTCAAGTAAATTCCCTGTCAGAAGATAGAGGGACCTCACTTGGATATATCAACGTTTTTTAATGAATTTCATTACAATAATAGGCCGATTTAATATTCAAACACAAACAGAAAAACCTTGTTTTCATGGTGATTTGTAATATTTTGAAGACGGCGGTTACCATTTTAAACATCTTTGGTATTTCCCTACTTTAATAATGAAGCTTTGGTGTTTTTGCTAGTGTTTTATCAGTTTACAGGCACAGTGTTATTTCCTCAGAATCATTTTTTAGTGAATGTAAATGTTCCTTAGCAGCAGGTCACCATGGCCTGTGAATTCAAACTTTTCATTCTGGACTGCATGTTTTGTGTGAAACTGGAGGATCATTTTGCGCTGCTGTTGATGGTGGTAATGATTTGCTCCTGATGACTGATAATGCTACACATCCTGTTCAGATGCACACTTGCTGAAGCTCCCTACTTCCTGAAACACTCTCATATGTGTTTCAAGGCTTTTATCCAACACGCCTTGAGGAGGCTTAAGTGCATATATATCCTACTGAGAATAAAGCACACTCCCTTGCACCCAGCATCAATTAGAATTAATAGGACGGAAAAAGTGACACGTGATCCATCGTGAAAAAGATCAACCCTTCCCCTAATGATCATAATAATAATAGAAAAAAACAGGCAGTAATTGCACAGGGCTTCATTATCCACTCCCATCCTGCACGTCATGCACTTTAACAACAGCGCTACGCGTGACGGTGTTCAGCTCCACGGAGAGTAAGGCAGGCTGAAAAAGTGTGCGTGGGGACGAGTTCACGAGTACAAAGACGACAACGGGCAGTAGTGTGACAGAAATGGGAAACGGCTACTGTGCAGGCTGGGCTTAATGTACATACCCCCCCGTCTCACTCTGAGCTCATCAAATGCAGACACTTTGTTCGTGCCCCCCCCACCTCCCCGGGTGTCAACGCGCTTTCAATTTTCACCCCCACGCGTCGCTTTCTTTGTCTTTAATCTGGTGAATAGGCGTGCTGCCAGTCGCGTGACTCTTTTGTCATTTGCAGATGAGTCAAGTTAACGTCAACGGGCTCTATTCCTAAAAACAACTCATTGCTTTTGGTTGCCTCAACCTCCCTTCCTGTGTCAGTTTATTTTAAAAAGAAACGAAGCATCGTTAATAGTGTAGACTGACACAGCGTCCAAAACTGACGCTCGAGAGCTAGTTGGCAGGTTGGGAGAATATGTCGGCGACATATAACGTTGGACCTGTTGCAGCAAAGCAGGTGTGTGCATGGGAAGCTGCAACACAAGTGTCAAAATTAGATTTATAAAGGGTTTAATGGATTACATTTTGTGATTGTAAGTGAGTGACGTATTAGAAAAAATGATTAGAGGGAAAAATGTTGATTTCAGAATTTCCGGTGTCTTTCATTGACCAAAAATAGTGGGAGATCTTACCACTGAAGACATGTTAAACACATGTCAAGTTTAAATAATCCATTTCACCAGCGCTGAATTCCATTTAGCTGCTTCGGTTTCAGGTGTTGTGCATGCTGGCTCATTGTCACACTGTCATTTACTAGCCAGGTTACTCAGTAACCAGAAGATCCATGACACTTTTTTTACTGCCACCAGCTTGAAAAAGGCAGATTTTCTCTTGGAAGGTACGTTGTGTAAATGCTTTGTAGAAAGGGAAGGTTTTAAAGTGGAACATTCATACCTGCTGCATCATAAAATAAGTAATATAGGCTACGTTTTCCAATGAAAACCTTGAATCATAAACATATTGTGGCTTTGATTCCAACATATTGTTTCTGTTGCTCAGGAGGTGGAGAGGCTTGTTCGTAAATCACAAAGCTTGGCCGTTCAATTCCTTCACACGTCAATGTGCGCTTGAGCAAAGACACTAAATCCTGACGCGCTATTTCGTGCATATCTCACAACAAGCCAATCCTCACACGTTTGTGCATTCTCTCAAGCGTTTGTGTTTCCGAGGGTCAAGTGGCGTGAGATGCGACATCACAGTTCGACTGGCTTCACAAGTAGCCAGTTTATAAGCACATTTGAATCCAATACAGATCTGAATCATTAGCAGACAGTCGCCGGTGGGTCCAGATTGCATTTTGGCAGGTTGCTTTTTTTGCGAAGTCTGCTCAGAAGTGATTGGTCACTACTACCTGGTCTACTAACGTGAACTACAGATGCATCATTGAAATTATATGCGTCTTCACAGGGGACGAATTAGTAAGGTTGAGGCAACAAATGTACTTATGTCACTCAAGTCCGGCAGTTACGGGACAAATTATTCAATGTCGACATCTGGTCTCCTATGGACAACAAACAGCGTCTTTTTGGGCAGACTCTTCCACAGCCATTCGTACTTCCTGGTTAACTATGGATTACTACAAGTTGATTTTGTGGGACGTATACGCATTGTGTCTGCTTGCAATGGCAGCACTACCGATGTTTAGATTAGATTAGACCTACATTATATTATGTATGTTTTCGCTGCTCAGAGCCAACATAAACAAGCTGTTCTCTGTAGATATAAGTTTGTCTTTTTCTCTGTTTTAGTGTCGACCCAGGGCAAATTGTAACATCGGTCCTGTTAGCTGCTGAATGTACAGGATAGTGTGTCGTTGGGTTTATCGAAGCCTTTGCTTCTGTAAACTGAGAGTGAGAGTGGTGACACTGAACCATTAACAGTAAAGTTGCGAGCCGTAGAAGCAAAACAAAAATAGAGTTACTGTATATTTCAAGCCGTCACACATTTTCGATGCCGTGATGGAGGTCTTGTTTCCATGGTATTCTACCTGGTGCTAAAATAATTGAGGGTGGCGGTCGCTCGGTCCGACGGGGCTGTGGGACTGAAGGGTTTGCCTCTTCCAGTCCCTCCACAGACCAAGTACAGTGTGTCTACTGGTGGCTGAAGGGGACCCAGTTTGCCCACTGGTCACAGATGGGGGGACCTTCTAAAGCCTCCACCGGGCCCATTGCTCCGGTGTTAAATGCAGCTGTCTACCAGTTTCTATGAACGCAAATGTAGATAAAAGCCAATTATTTTTATACAAGTTGGACCGTTTATGACATCCATCCAGCACAGTTGACGGTGTATTCAACATTTTGTGTAATTATCACAGTCAACCCATGGGTGGCAGTTTGCCTGTCATTTCTGGCTTGTACCGCTTCAGATAAACGAGCTAAGGCTGTGTTATCTTTAATAGGTGCACTGGCAGACTTTGGCCGAAAATATGCTCGTGTCTTTTTTTTCCCGCTATTTTGTTCATCCAAATCCAAAACAAGTTAAGGCGAAAAATATTGCTGAATTCCCCCCAAAGTACCAGTTTCCCTCTGTCCAATTCATTTTCATTTGATATTATTATGCCAATAGGAGTAGCTGCTCAAGCTGCATTTATGACCAGCCCATCGGAGAACGTCATAACTGGGGCCACAATCCCTTCCTCACTGAGCCCTCCTGCTATTGTTCACTCTGCAAAGGCCATGTAATGTTCTGACAGTTGGAGTAACGGGGGCGACTGCAGAATATGCAAAGCCCCCTGTAAATCCCATCAAGTGGAGAGAATTACCAGTAGTCTGCGGAGAATCGGCCATCTGCTTTCAAGTTTTGTCAACACGGAGGTCATAAGGGCCTTCATTGCGTGTAGGTCCACACCTCTGAGAGGAAACAGCAGCAGGAAGCGGTGTAATCGAATAGGACGCAACAGTGAATGGGAGGTCTAATCAAAGTTCACCAAGTAGGACCTCGCGGCTTTGAGGGGATTGTTTAGCCAAATGTGCTCCATTTTCCGACTGTAATTAAAGCAGCCTTTCTGGTTAGGATTTGGGGCTGAACCATAAATCACTCTGGGAAAACATTGAAAAAACCTGTTGCTAAGTTTTCAAAAAAAAAAAGGTCCCCTACACTAGAGAGGTCAGAAAAGGATGTCTCACCACTGTGGTTGTTCAGCCTTCATTATTAATTTAGTCTATTGAATTATTAATCAGGACAATGCTTAAAACGGGAGAAGGACTCGTCGTTCTTCTTAGTGTTGCGAAATTCCAGGTAGGAGGAGATGCATTTGGCTGACAAGCTCTCTGTACAAGACGAGTAAGTGCTTGGCTTGGCATCTAAATCGTTAGCATATAAACATTACCGTTTCAATATTTGATGTTTGGCAGCTTGTTTCCGTTAATTATTCAGCTCACTGTAATCTCCTCCTGGGCGGGAGCAAGAAGTGTACATTTTCCAGGCCTCTGACATGTTCAACTTGGGCCGCCCACAGGACCAGCGCCCATTTATCGCTCCGAAGACGTGAGACGCTATTAGAGATACACATTTTGTTTTGGATACTGTTTTTTTTGGAAAGTGTGTTTCTTCAGGCTGCTCAAATTCCATCCTGTCAGAACATGGAGTCAACAATCTTCGTAACAGAAAATAAAGGGGGCCACCTTTTGCCCAGGGCCACATCTGAGACTGAAGAAAGAGACCCCCCCCCCCCCCCCCTCCTGCTCATAGTCGCTTTCTCTTTCTTAATATGCTCATATTAGTCCTTTGTGGTACACACCATCAAGGGGGTTCGGAGTCTTGTATGGATGAGACACATCTTACTGTAGCACGTTAAATCAATAAGGAGAGCAAAGACAACACTTTTACGCACTTCACATTATTTCTTCTAAGCTTTTCCTGCTCACGGCCCCATGAAAGACTTATTGTCAGGTCGGTTGCTTACCCTTAGCATAGTTGTTAAAAAGTTTATTTTTGCCGCATTTCATTGTGTACATACGTAGTCTGCACACCACATTACTTACATGAGTGAACGCAGGCCGCCAACCAAACAATCCCAATCTGGCAACACTGACCAAAAAGTTGCTCCTTAAGCCAATTATTTTGAATCAGCGTTTAGCACACACCAATTATGACAGTGTGCAGCTTTCAGCTTTCATTTTAAACGATTGAATAAATATTCATTGACTTGTCAAGACCTCTTTGATATTCAGAACTTCAAAGACTCTTTACCATCAGACAGACTTAGCCGCGAGATTCTGACAGTTTCTTGTCTGTGGGCGATTATTGTTCTGCAAACTGGAAAAGCTCATCTTTTGAAGATTGTTCTTATAATAAGGATGTTGTTTAGTCGTTAGTTAAAAGTTCAAGAGCTCTCAGCCCCAGCGGTGGAAGGAGAGTGAACATTTACTGTCACTCTTTTGATTTTGCTACCAGACATGCAATCTTCAGTTGTTGGAACTGAACTTCAGCTCCAAAATGCATCTCAAGGAGTCAGAACAATAACAGCAGCGTTTCTTCCCCCCCCCAGCACGTGCATGGATGTGTCCCTGTCCGCGTCACATGCTCAACAAAGGAAATGTTTGTGTTGGACAAACCCAGCGGCTTTGGTAGTAAATGTGGACATTTGAAAAGGAGCTTTAAAAAATACGACTCACCCCCCCACAACAATCTCAGTCACAGCCCTGTTTTGAGCGTATGACACATGTTCGTGTTTTGATGCCATGACGAAATTGATTGTGATTATGTTTTCCAAACGTGTGCACTAAAAACAGCTGCCGACTGAGCGAATCTGATACGGGATTGTCGCAGCGGCTAAATTAGTTTCATGGGTAAAATCTCCAGGATGATGAAAACTAACTTGCATGTCGGGTTGATTGTACGTCATTTATTACTCTGACAGTAAACACATTTTTTAAGAATATCGCATTCCCTAAGCCCTTAACTGACAAGTGTGAGATATTGCCTCTTAGGTTATATCATTACTGTAAATCTATATTCTTACTCGCTTTGAGGCAATCGGTGTCATGCAACTAATGGAGATTTGTGCTGACTTTTCTTTGAAGCCAAAGCCCTGCTGGCCCTGACGTTTGTGAGTGGGGATAATCTGGGACATTTATTCTATTATGTTTTGTGCTTGTTTCATTCAGAGGCTTGACATCCATAACAAAAGATGGTTACTTGCATCCTTGTAAACAGTTCCGTTTTTTCTCTAATTCTAGTGTAGATACTTTATTTTATTTATAAGTCTCAATGGCCCTGTTGCTCATGCAGATGACTCCAATATGAATCCCTCCATGTTGTTAACAAATGATCCACATGTTTTTTCTGCTTAGTAGCTCCTTCCGACTTTAGAGTTTAATGTCATGAAGCCACATTCTCTCTCTTTCCTTTCATTGCGCATTTTCTACAGCTTGCTTTCCAGTGAACCCTGAAAAACAAAAGCTAAAATATCCAATTAGTTATTAGATTAGATTAGTTATTTCACACACACCAACACATTTTCCGTTTTACAAAGAGTCTGCCAGCTTGTGTGAAAATCTATGTTATATTTACCAGTCTTGTATATACACCTGGCCAGTAGAATTGTGGTAACAATGCCTTTCCGGTGAGTGTTCCCATGCCAGTTTCACTTTGTCCCAATATCATTTTTTTGTTGCTTTCCAGATTGCCTCGTACAATATGGCCCATTTCCGTGTAAGGGCTTTGTTCCATCCATGCACTCCAAGCGTCGAGACCTCTCGTGTCTCTGTTCTTGGCTCAATGATTGTATATTTGCACAGAGAGCTTGCACTTGATGGTCATTCAGGAACCTGGCAAATAGCAGGTTCCCTTTAACACTGGGCCTCTCTTCCATGGGGTATTATTGCCTGAGGTTGTTCCATGCCAAGCAGGGCTTTTACCCTAGCTGAGTATAAGTGTCCACTATAATAAGACTACTGTCTTTAAAGAGAACATGAAACCAGTGGCTCTTAAAGTCAATGGTAAACACACCAAAGCTGAGCACATTGAGAACTGTCAGGGTTAATTAAACCGGCCCACCTTCCACATGTTTTTTTAAAGTACAATTTGAGTTAAATTAAACTTTTTACCTCAACATTTTCCATTTGTACTGGAACTGTAAACGATTCTCCATAAGGCTACAAAGCATGAACTGAGACCAATAACGTGACAGGCAGCACACAGATCCTCGTTTACACAAACAATAGGTATCTTTTTACATCTGCTGCTCCACGTTCCAAATATACTACGATGTGTATCCTCCATAAGGCTTCCTTGAAATGCGAGCAGCAGAAAGTATGATTCATAAATGCTGTGGATAACAAGGCTGTTAAAGCGATTCCACAGTCCAGAAGTCACAGTGGGGAGGTGACCTTGGTTCGAGAATGCTGACTTTGTGTCGCACATGTTCAAGAAGAACAAGTGAATCTGTTGAAACGACATGTAGCTATAGGTTTCCTTGCCCACTACGTGCACTTAATCCAAGGTAACAACTAGCATAACCAATAGACTTTCAAGGCTAATATTGGTTTGTGAAAATTACACAGCTAATATTTCTGTCATCAACAGAATCAAAGAGTTTTAGCAAAGATGCTTAAAATGCGACCGTAGTGTTTGTATCTAAGATGAGGCTTGACGTTACAGGAAATGAAATACTTCTAAATGCTACGCAAAAACATAGAAATCCATTATATTAATTGCAGCAGGAGAAAACATGAGGATTAACTGCAAACAGCAGAGGCGATCGTTCATCAACATACTGTGATTTTGTTTTGCATATCTGTGATGAGACCGGTGTATCAGGCTCTCGTGTCTCGTAAAGCTGATGAAGCAGATTTTAGATGCATAATTATGACTTGTACACTAAGCTCTCCAAATATATAAGCTGAATAAACAAACTGAGTAAAGAAAAAGTATTTTTTGACTACACCGCATTCCAAAACATGACCCATTTAAGTTATCATATGGCTATTAGTAATTCATAGTCAAAATAAGTAGTATGAGTATGTTTTTTTTTCACTAAGTTACTCTTCTCCCTCTTAACAACTGAAGCGACAGGGTTTGATGAAAAATAAGACTAAAGAATTCTTTTACTCCTCATGAAGTAGGACGACCGCGGCCTGTGCAAATCTTCTCAGTACCATTTCCTGCTGAGGTTAACTTTCACATAACAGTATTTAAAAACCGGGTAAACCTTAAATTCTTATACTTTTAAATAAATTGAAATTGTATCTACATGGATATACTGTATGAATGCTATGACACAAAGCTATAACGCTCATATGTTCTGCTCTGTGTACTTTGAAATGGAAAATTCTGCATCTACGTAAAAGTTTTTTTTTTGTTTTTTTTGTTCAGTTCAGGAAGACCGACAGCCCCGAGCTCCGTCTCGTCTCGTGCCCATGTGACTCTCTGATTCGATTGAGGATGCTTTGTTAACGCAGCCTGAATCGGATCATATCCCAGGTTTGCATCTCCAGGACAACGAGTCGCTGCACACAAACAAATGTCACACAACAACAACCCCAGCGAATGAGCAGGGAAGCACGGCCGAGGCAGATGCTCCCACAGCTGGGAGTCACATGCCACGGCCTCCACCTGCCGCCCTCATGGGACACCTTCGGGGGCGGAATGTGGAACGGCGCGTTTGGTGGCCAACGATAAGAACGTGTTGCAGAATTGTCTTTTCAGAAGTGCACAGAATGTGATCACAGAGTGCTCTGCGCTGTGGGAGCCGTGACTGTTCCAGACGACACCGCTTTGCGCCGAGGGTTGGAGTCGCTTTGAAGGCTGCGCAGAGGAGACACTTACTCACCGATGTCTCTCGTTGGCTTTGTCCTCCAGGTTTTGACGACCGGGACACAGACCTGTTCTTGTGCGACACCAACACGTGCAAGTTCGACGGGGAATGTCTACGGATTGGGAACATGGTGACGTGCATTTGCGACTTCAAGGTAAGACCCCGTGGTTAAGTGTTTCTCCTTTTCCCTTTGATTTGTATGTGGTGTCAGTTTAGTTTCCATTTAGCCCTTCTCTGAAACAGACATAGTCCAATCGTAGCTTAGCAACTAGTTACGGCCGGCCGGTGAACCCTCGGATTTCACTACATGTTGAAGCAGTAATGCGTGGAGCTGTCGTGACAACAATACTCTGCATTTAGTTGACACAAAAGCAGCAGCAGATATGTATTGAATGGATTAAACAGGGTTTTATATCCTCCAGCATGAGATGTAATTACTATTAGTATTATTTGTCCACCGTCTGGAACCTTCTCCCTTGATGCCCTCAGTGAAGTATTGTTTATTTGGAGGGAGTTCACTAAAATGATTTGTTTGATTTGTCCGACCTGCCGGTAAGTCTTCATTTAACTAGAAATTGCCTTTGCAATGTTGTATGTGAAAACACATGGACTTGAGGATATGAGATAAATAAACATTGAGCATTTTTAACTGCGCGGCGATCAGTCACGGGGGGGCTGCTGAGTGTTTGGGTGGATGGATGCAGTGTTTAGTCAAACAGTATCTTTGTTAAGAAATTCATTTGAAGTCTAAAAAGAATCGCCGACAGAGAAGAGGCGTGAAAGACACGGCGCTTCGATAAGCTCGTCCCACACATCTAAATCGTTTGTCTAATTCAAACTATTCGGATTCGCAGGGCTCACATGGTGTGATTCATGGAACATCAAAGTGCTCGACAAAACTTTTTTATAACTTTATAATAAAACAACTGTAAGTGGGAATATATGTGGAGTTGAAATGTGATGTATTATTAAAGTGACTCAATGGTTAACAGAGTTAACTATATAATCAACTGGATCGAAGTCCATTGTCCTGATTGGACGACATTAGCCCCCCGAGGCGGTGGTTTATGGCTCCCCGTGAACCCCCCCGGTCACTTGACTGGACCAGCGCTCGGTCTCCGCCTTCATAAACAAGACTGCCGCTCTTCAGACGAACGACGGAAAGGCCCTCGTAAATGGCTCAAATCTAGAGACGTATGCCCCCCTTGATAATGACTCATACTTAACTTTACGACCAGACGTATAATAAAAACGGAGCAAACCAGTCAGCAGAGTATCGATTCTGCCGACTTGTATGCCACGCAGGGCCCCGGATGAATGGAGCCGCTGAGATGCGAAGACGCGGCGCATGTCCTCATCCGTCGCCTTAATCGTCGCGTCGTCAGCGCAGCCCGGCACCGGATTGGTCGACGGCTTTTATCTCAATTTTGTACTTCCCCGAGAGCAAACGTCAACAGAGGCCTGTAGATAAATTACATTACAGCTCCATTCCTCTTGAGCAGATCTCACGCTGATACCGCGCTCGCTGTGCACCGAGGCGCCCCCCCCCCCTATCGCCGGCAGAGAGAGGCAGGTCGCGTCCCAACACCCCTTTAATACCGCGGGTCTTAGGTCGGCCGATCTGCGCATCTCCTGTTTGTCGTGTGGACGGTGCATCAGTCAACGTAAACATGACCTTCCTCGCCTAGCAACTGTCGCCGTGCCCTTAAATAATCCGTCGTTTTATATCCGTGTCAAATCAGCAGGTCCAAGGTTTCCTTCCTGCTGCCAGTTCCTTCAGAGGAGACACAGACCTTGTATGGATTCTCATCCTAGATGGATCTTTCTTTTGTTCAAGCAGAAGCTTTGGCGTGTGCACACTCACGCACACCCAAAAGTTACAAAAACGAGAAGACATGGGGCTCTGTGAAGAGGAAGTGAGTTTGATGTGGTGGAATCAATGTACACTCATTCATTGCCAAGATGCATTGGATCCGTCTCACTGCGGCTCCGACTTGACCTCTCCAGTCAAACCGCTACAACAACGTGCTCTCGCTCAGCGGGCAGCGAGCACGCCTTTTCTCTCTGCTCGGTAACACCTCACCCTGACTAATGGCATAACACCTTGTTGTCATTGATCTCCCAGTAGCTGCTGGCTAGAACTATTGTTGCCAGTTTGGTTCCGTTAAGGTCGGGTCACCGTGCCCATTCGCTGAAACGCCGACCGCTCTAAAAGCGAGCGTGCTCACGCCGCTGTGAAAACGGTCCAATGGCAACTTCATTGTCTTCTGTAAAGGTGCCCAATAATATATTCTTCACCAGAATTGTTTCTCGTGAAATAAAGGTGCAGCGGGATCTTTTGTACGGTTTTCAGTACAAAAGACTTGCGTGTTATCAATAAATCCACTTCAAACCAGGAATTGCCAACTGACTTCTTTTCCAAGACAACAAAAGGCACATTTTCCGAGTCCGCTGCCAGGTCCAAAGTATCCAATAAAGTGTGTGCAAACGTGTGTCTTTTGAAGGTTCAGCTGGCAGGGTAATTGTAATTTTGTGTTTTGGAGTCAGATATTAACTGACTGAGGTAAGCAAACATCTGTTGCTTGTCAATACTAAAACAGTTAATTCAAGCTACGGATGACGGGCTAAAGAAACCCAGAATTTGTCAAAATTCCAATTCATTGTGGATTAAACCATTGTCTGAATATGTAAGTGAACTAATACGACTGCGGGAAGTAAATGAAAAATGCCGGTCGGAAAATTCATTAAAATGATTTGCCTGATTACTGGCAGTAGATACAACCAGAGCATCCAACAAGATGTGTGCCAGGACATCTTCTGAATGTTCAATTGGCAGAAAGGCGTCTTGATGTAGATAAGGTTTTTGGAAAGGCGCTGAAGGCCGGGGGGGGGGTTGGACAACCCTGTATGTACTTCAGGGACAGGGGTGCTACACTGCAGCGGATTGCGGGTGGAATATGTCTAAACGCGCCCACGTGGTTTGAGTAGACTGCGCATTACAGATGAATGGGAGGCAGATGTGAACACGGCAGATGTAAGTCATGTGACGGGTCGTTTGCGTCGGGATTACTTGCAGCTCATTGCTGCTGAGCACCTCGAGAAAAGTACTCGCCAGTCCTCCAGGCAGAACGCATTCAGTACATTGTGTCAATATTTCCTAGAAGGTTCAGGCAGTCTTTGCAAATGATTTTTTTCTACGGTTGGCAGCGGTAACCTCACCCCACCTTCACGGCTCGGTTACCCAGCGCCGTCCGTGGCTGGAGGGCTCGTAGAGAGGAAGCTTTCTGACATGCAGCTCGTTAGTGGAGATTTCTCTCGGAACAGTTTAGTTCATAACAACAAGCTAAAGGATGGTATTGAAAGTTAATGTAAGATTTGCAGAGTGCGGTTATTGACTGGTCGGTGATAGACGTGTGAGATATAATGCATCGATGCAGTAGCACGTTTCTGGATGTAGTCCCTGAAATGGCCATTACAAATACATAAAAGCTTCAGTAAACTCCATTATTCCACCCGCAAAAAATTGATCTCTGCTTTGACTGCAGACTTCATTCAAAATGAAACAAAATATGTAGCAAAATGTGAGGGTGCAGGAGAGAGTTTAAACGGCTGTTCAATTTAAATGAGAAGTCAATAAAATCCACATAGCTCTGGCAAATGTATGCCTTTACCTGCACTCTAAAGATCTCATTTAACGAAGCTTCTAATGGTCTCTGAAAACATCAGCGACGTTATCGACGCCGACGTCTTATCGGCACTTTGAACACAGATGAAAAGTGAGAACATTCCTTAGTTCGGCCCGAATCAATCAATCAATTTTGCATTTGAGACCCAGCAAAAAGATATCACCACGGGCAGCTCAGTCAGATACTTCCCAACAACGACGAGGACCAGTGGAAACCTACTGACTGGCTACGCTGGTTTCTTTTATCCAAGTCACTTGTTGTTGTGTTTTTTACGTGGTTGCTTCATCTGGAGGATATGTTGTTGTACATTAACACAAAGAGATGCAGTATGCAGTTGGCAGCAGGTCCACCAGAGTAAATAGAGAAGTGGTTGTTCCAGATATAAACAATCCTGACCAATACATTGTGTATCATTGTCGGGTTTCTTTTGTATCAAAATTATCCTAAAGATCGTTATCCGTGTCATTAAAAATCCAGCATTTATTGGGCTGTGCTGGACCCAAGAAGTAATAGTTGCTGCAGAAATAACTAAATAAAGTAAAGTCTGCAGGAGCGACATGCGGTACCATCGTGTCTACACAAACTTAAAAGTATGATTCACACCCCGCCCTCCCGCGGTATCCGCTAACATCCAAACGTGCATTCAGGCGGCGTAAAGCACGGTTATTGACCTGAAATAAAAGAAGGATAATGTTGGCAGCACATTTGTTCTTCAATAGGCTCCCTGCTGCGTGTTTGATGTTGCTGCTATTTGCTGTAATGTCCGACCCCAAATTGCTCTCCCGCCTGCTGCCTGATGCTGGGTGGGGGGGGTGATGGCCGCGGCCCTCAAAGCCTGCAGCACTTCACAAAGGGATGAGCGCTTAGTGTGGGTTCATATGTTGCTGATGCTGGGGGGGGGGTTGGAAGGGCACCGTGTCCTTCCCATCGCACTAAACATGGACCTGTGAAAAGGCATCGGGACACACCTCACAAAATACACACACAAGTGCACTGACCCCCCCCCCACACCTCCCCCTCTATTACTCTCCACACAAGCATCTCCTATTGGCTAATAAGAGAGTGAAATAATGAAATGCGGAGCGTTTCACATATTCACAGGCCCAGGTGGTACTGACACCCGCTTCTGATGCAGACCCCATTCCATATATTTGCATTTATTTACCCTCCTTTCGCCCACAGCCATGTGAACGGACTGAGACTGGGACTCTGAGTAATGGTGAGTTTATTCCCGAAGCAGCCGCCCCCCCCACAAAGACAATGACGGCCGTACACCTGTGACAAAGGAGACGGAACGGGAAATGTCGGCCTCATCTCCGACTTTCCATGAAAGCGAATGCGCTTTTGTTTTCATAGTGCACAAAATCAGGTAGTGAGAGGGAACGACATGGCAGAAATAAGGAGACTGGAGCAAATAAGCAACAAGGCCATTTTTGTTGCTTTTGTTATTTTATTTCTTTATGGTCACCACATGTTACTTTGATTCAGATGAGATTCTAAATAAAGTAAGTTTCTCTGTAAGAAACACCCTCATCCTGCCGACTGGGAAGTATTCATTTCCATTGTCTCCATTCCATTTCATTACCTTTTTTGTGAATGCGTTCCTAATGCCTCCTGATCTATGTTTTCATTAGTGCTTATTAAATAAGCATTCTGATCTCCAGTGGAATGGGACCCTGAGCGTTAACTGATACAATAGAATAGATGGATCAAATGTTTGTCATGGGTCCTAATTTAAGCAAGACGCACCATCAGGGCAGCATTACACAGAAGCAGTAATCTGTCATTATGTAAATTCCATAAAATCCAATTTGTTTTCTTCAGATAGACATTAATTAAACCACAATATCATTTTGTGTTGAGAAGAAACCCTTCTCGTCTGCTGGTTTTCTTACAGTGGGGTTATGGACCTCAGTGGAAGGTACTATTCTTGTTACTCAATGAGTAGCATGAAGTGACTAAATAATATAATTATGACAAAGTTCATTTCCTTTTGTATGTGACATCGAAGCTGGATTCATTACTGTCAGATGTCTGAGTTAACTGCTCGGTAGTCTTGAAATGCCTGTCAGGCTTTTAGCTCGTATCAAGTCCTCTTTACAAATAGGGGTTATTTTGTGTAAGAGGTTTGCTTTGTACGAGGAGAACAAACTGTCCAATAGTTCAACCAGACTGACAATGGAAAGAGCAGAAAGAGACAAATTAACCCTCTGAGCAACCTGTCAAAAAGAGCGGTAAAAACCTCCGTTCACTGGGGACAGAAACTGGAAGCTCGGCATCAGACTGTGTGCAGATTTACCGTCTGTGAAGATCTTGGGATTATTTTGAGTAATTGCTGTAACAAGAAGACAAAAGAAATGTCGTTATCGTCTCGTGTTGTATTAGAGGGGTTATTTGTATATTGCTTTCTCCTGTAATTTCGGTCTGTTAATCGTTCTCAGGTTCTCGCAGTCGTCCTGTCAGAGGTGTCTGCAATGAGGCGTCACCCCCTCATGTGCACGATAAATACGCCAATTAAAATCTGCAAAGCGAGCGCAGGCAGCAGATTTCTGAACCACCTTTACTTGGATATGTGAGAGCTTGCAGCTTAAACAATGCTGGTGATTAAAAGGAGGAGTTTAACACTGTTTGTTGAGTGAACTGTTGACAATTACGCTTCTGTAACTAACAGTGTGTGCTGAATGGGAATTCATATTTATTACAGCATTTATCGGCTTGGTGAATGCGAACAAAGGACTATTTTTACACTGAATGCAACACTTTTTAAATTAAGCTGCACCTGTTTTTTAAGAGCATTCTTTCTGCTAATTTATTCATCCAATCAAGTGTTCCCAATGAAATCGTGAATATTTTCTCATAAGTGGATGTTTTCAAATATCCTACTTTGTCTGACAAAAAATAGTCCAACACTACGTAAATATTTAATGTTAAGCTTATGAGTCAAAAAGAAATCTTTACATATAAGAAGACACAACAGGCAGATGTTAGTAAAATGACTTAACTATCCAAATAGATAACGAGTTTTCCCCCACAGCTTCCCTCACTTTGTTATACATTTTATGGTTATACATTTTTAAGTTTTCAGATTTCTTCTTTGAGATTCATCACATGCTAAAATCTTTTGGATCTCAGGGCCGTCATTAGGTTTTGAGTGAGTAACCCTAATTATAACTTAATTTATAACTCAGCCTTTCCTGATTTAGAATCAGATTAAAACACAACACACATGGTTAAATGTGCTCGAGGGAGGCTGCTCCTTCACACCTCATCTCAAACCATCCAAAAAGTCCCTCCTGCCGCTGTCCGCCTCGGAATTGCCTGTTACAGGCCGACCGTTTAGTCAAGGCGGAGACGCAGGACTTGGGGGGGAATTGTGTCGGACATTTCTCCGAGAAAAAAAAAAAAAAAACCAGCGCATCTGTGTCAGCTCCTCTGTGGCTCTGGCCGGCCTGTCAGACACCATTACAGAGGAGCCTGTCTCCCGTGACGGGGCTGGCGAGACTCCGCGGGGACTGGCGGGCGAGGCCCTAATCAAGAGAAGACTGCCAAGCGGTTAAAGAGCAGAAGCACGAGCCAGCCACCTCCCGGTTTCCCTCTATCTCTCTCCATCTCCCCGTTGTCACAGTAACTCCCTCCTCTGCCGTCGCTGTGCGGCCGTCTCTTTCTCTCCCCCGCTCGTCCAAACAGACCCCCCTCTTCTGTCTGCCGTCTGCTTCTCTCTCTTTGTCTCTCTTTGACCGGCGTTTGACAAACCCTCCGTCCGAGAGGCCTGCGGGATGCGACGCGGCGTCGGAGCGCCCCAACACGACGGGACTCCTCAGGGATCCGTTGTTGGTTTCTTGCTATTTTTCTCAATCACCTGTGACGTGGGCGGACTCCAAGTGTCTGGGGTTTGGTGGGGGACAGGTGTTTCTGAAACATAAGCAAACCTTCGCTGGGCCTGTGGAGCGCAACATTTGTTCGCAGCTGTTTTTCAGCCGACGCTGACTGGAGTAAAAACCAAAGCCAGTCTCTCCAGGGATAGCAAGTTTTATATAATTCATTAATATGAGCCAACTCGGTCAGTGACCATTATCCCGGACACACCAACCACAACAGTGTTTTTCTTCCTTAGTGAGCCATCATTAGGTCGTTGTCCCGGTTTCCCACATGAAAGAAGGTCAGTCCCCCAGAGTGCAGCAGATAATCTAACAAGTAGTAGTCTAAAGACAGAGACGTATGTACAGATCTAGTTCTGGCTCCATGACCCGTATCCCAACCGATACACTCGCCTTTTTTTAAATGATGAATAGGTGAAGATAATTTATTTCATTTTCTATCCAATTGACTACACTACATATTGTCTCAAAAGGCCAATGATGCACCTTACCGAAATGATGGCTTTTGTACTCTGGATATTGGATGATTCAAATCAATAAAATACCTTCGGTAGTCAGTTTTGGGAGCAGCACAACCAATTCATTTAGATGTATATATTTGCCAACACAGGGACATTATGGGAATTGTTTATTCAAACAAACAATGAATGTTAAATTACTCTTGCTATTCAAATTGAACAAATGTTGACAAATGTATTTGTCATCACAAGCTTTAAGTAGCATGTAGGCCCTGTTTCCATCATGTTTACCCAGATTTTCACTGTTTGAGGTTTAACTGCATGGAGCTTTTTTTAATTGGGTCGTCTCATTTCCTCCTCTTCTTCTGCAATGGCTTGATGGCACAAATGATACTTTCATTTGCCTAATTTCTGCACACCAAGGACCACATTGTACTGAGTTCATTCATTAGACGTAAAATAGTCTCCCTCCTCTCTGAGCTCCTTTACTAGCCCCCCCCGCCTCCTGGCACCGACTCGTGTCACAAATGCCGCGCCGGACATCAATCACACGACGACTCGGGGGCGAGCCGACGGCAGGACGGAGGGCGGAGGACTCTTTGGCGGGAGCGTCTGGCTCTTGTCACGAGCCACAGGTGCCCACTGCCACCAACGCTTGCGCTGAGGCGTCCACGTCGGGGTCGATGAGGCCGATGATTTTGATAAGTGCGAGACGGCACAAGTGAAGACTTTGCCCGGGGGGGCAGCAGGGGTGGGGGGGGGGGCTCAGCATCCGCGTGGAAGGCAAAGGCACCAGAGAGGGTTACATCAAGTACAGCCTCCGAGGCTGGCCCCAGTTTTGAGGAGGTGTTTCTTATTGACGGAGGTGGATTTAAGCCTTGGCATGAATTGCATAATCTAGAGGCGCCTCTAATGGATACAGGAAACGGATCAGCCTATCAGTCAGGTCCCAGGTGGATGAAGGAGGTTCCTTTGTTTGCATGTGTGCCTCCCGCGCGGGTGTGTGTGTGTGTGTGTGTGTGTGTTTGCACTGAGGCCGGGCCACCTAACCATCAGCATACGCAGCCTCGTGCCGAAATGATTACTGCAACTCAAATGCACCATTCTCTTTTAAAAGGGTCGTTTTTACATTTGAAAGCTTGAAACTGAGCCCTGAAAACAAAGATAGAGGATTGCGGCGCTTTCCCAGTGGGAGTCCATTGCACACACCGAAGTGTACACACACACAGGAAAACAGAAACAGTCTCAGAGGAATGTGCTGTGAAAATGTCAGTTTCTTTACGAGCCAAGCTCTAAACAAATCTGAAATCAGCATGAACACAATTGCTGCCCCTGCGTTCACGTCCGTATTTAAATGAAATGCTCTGCAGACCAATTAGATCAATAAAAGGGGGTAAATTTGTATTTGAGTTGCATTTGTCAGTGCACACATGGGCGTGGCACCTTACCGAGCTCACCGATGATGCTGACAGTAAACATTTAATAAATACAACAATCTTTTGAGCAATTCTCAGCTTTAAATGCAGCATCATGCTTCATATTCAACTGCAAGATGGTGTCGGAAAAGACATTTACAACCAGCTGTCATAAATTTATGTGAATGATAAAGATGCTAAACTCACACCTTAACCTCATCAAAATGAGAATAAAATAAAATGCAATAGAGATGTCAATCAAGCACAGTCTGACCGTGCCCACTCAGTCCTCGGAAGAGGTTGAATCAGAAAAAAAGAGAGAGATAAACAGTCCAATAAAGCGTTCAGACTGGTTCCCGAGGGCCTCTGGAGATGACGACGCTAACCCACTCGTTGGAAAAGCTCCGCCTGTCTGTAAATAGCGCACTGCTAAGCGAGTGTTTTTCATGGAAATACCTGGTGAGAAACATACACTATATAACATACAGCATATACCTCAAGACTTTCAATTCGGTAATATTTGAAACGCAGATCAAACATTCGCGTTGAAGGTTTCGCCGAAGGAAGCAATCGACAAAGACGCGTCAAATGTCAGCTTTTTTATTTATTTTTTATTCCGAGTGGCGTGTGCTGCGAAAAAAAAGCCACAATTTGATTGAAAATACCCTCTTTGGAAACATCTCTCAATTGCCTTCAAATCCAAGACAAGGAGTCAACTGTTTATTAACAGCTCACTGCAATTTTCTGCCAAAGTGGTTCCTTTGCTCCAGGTTGCGGCTAATTGTGGGTTCAGTTGCGTTAAGTAGAACGGTAAAAGAATGTGAAGCAAACCCTGCAGAGTGTCGACAACAGCCCCCCTGGCAGTGCGATCGGCGTGCTTGCAGGTATCTATCGATTCTTTATCGACGCCATGATGCTTTCATTTTCTTTTGGCTGCTCCGCCGCTCAAAACAAAAAAGAAAAAGACGAAATGTCTCAAACCAGCGGCAGCATCACAGTGGTTTCTTAGCACATGATGTGCGTCTTCGCCTGAGTGAAGCAATACTGTCGAGTGCGCTTGCAAGGGTGCCGTGGAAAGTACGGATCATTTGGTGTACAGATTTCCCCCCAGTATGTGCAGCTGCAATGAGAACAGAGAAGGCTAATGGTTTCAAAACAGCAGAAAGACTGCGTGTGTTTGGAATAAATAAAGAACTACATCCTAAATATTAGTAATGGGAAAAAAGCATCATATTATCAGTTGTTCTGGTTTAGTGGATATTAATGGCTTAGTCTAGAAACCTGTGGATTTATGTGCTAAAAGCCTTGAATGATCATCTGAAAGATAAATATTTGGAACTCTATAGAATTAATGAAACAACAATTAATTGAATAATTGTGTGAAATAAGTAGTTATATAAAAGGCCCCATTTGAAATGTTATCTTATTGGCATACATATCCATATATTACAACTGTGCAAACATCTGTGTATTGATTAGCACCATTTGAAATTCTCTTATGTAAACATATTTTCATGAGTTAATTTTCAAAGTGAAATAAAAAGAAAATACAACATCAAAGTCCCAAATACCGATAAGCCCTCTCAGTCGACTGAGTCAGCAACCAGCAGTCAAAATTAAAATGTGTAAAACTTCTGTTTCTGCTGAGATTTGAATTATTCCAAATCTCCCCCAGCAGTGGTGTTATGGACTGAACCGTCTTGCACTTGTGTGCAGAGTGAACACTCTGGTTTAACTGTGCACTGGTTTCTATTACCGTCTAGCCACATGCTAACTTACACCAGCGTACTACCATTATCCATTGTTGTGTTAACACGACACCACTGCCATAGTTACTGGACCAATGTGTGTGGTAAATATTAAGTGCAGTTCATATGGAACTTGCCATTAGTCCAACCGAGTGGAAAGACCAGAATTATTTCCTTTTCTATACCTATCGTTTAGCAAATAGAGCAAACCATTTTACTGCGTGTGGGTCGTTCCAAACACTGTCACACATGTTCTGCTGAAGTGCATATTTCCAGTGATTGCCGTTCACATGCGCCTCTTATGACAGAACACAGGAATGTCTATCAGCGGCAGCACAGGAGTGACAGCCTATACGAAGCCTCCGTGATGCATATCGGGCTGCTCTCCTTTGTCGGCACTCTCAGGCAGCGAAGCAACTGGTACATTATTTGTTTTCTCGCTCGATGCACATGTGTATTGTTAGTTGCCGTGGATACATACGTCTGTCTCTCTCTGACCCTCGGCTGCTGATTTAATTATCTGTGCAGGCTCTTGTCTCGCTAAATCAGGGATTATAAACGTTGTCTTTTCATGCCTTACTTTGATGGACACTTTCATGACTCGCTTGTCCTCTGATGTCTCTTCATCATCAAAGCTTAGCTGCACCCGGGCCTTGGTGGGACGATGGGGCGGTCTGCTCCTTAAGGCTCGTGTATCTTCATTGTACCCGTCTCAGAAACCTAATTATGAATGAAACCGATTTGTCACTTTGGCTCTCTGTAAGCATGCCTTTGGTCATCCACTCAGTACTTTACCCCCTTTTTAATTCTACCGGTTGTTTGGCTACTTTTTTTTGTTTATGCGGCTCTGCAGTCATGATTGATGAGTCCAAAAGGACCAGAACCAGATAGTATTGAATACATCAAAGTATATTGCTGCTTACGCTTTGTTATATAGGGACGTTTATACCTCAATTTATTACAAAATTGTCCGTTTTCTAGACTTCTTAGTTTGTCTGTGACCTCCGCTTACAGCAGGAGCCACATCTTTTATTGGGAGCATATTTTTTTGTTTTTCACAAAATGAATACCTAAAATTATATTTTGAATTACCAACAAGTGCTGTTTGAGAAGATTATTGCAAAAGCATCAAACAATAAACGTCTGAGCGTGATGCCTGTGGCGGTTCAGCCTCGTCTTCCTCGAGACTTCAAGGGACTCTGGTAATAAACTGTCTTTTATAGACCTCTTATATCAGTAAAAAGGTTCTTGAGCCAAAAGCTGACGTCAATAGAGGTTGGATTGACTTGCAGTCTTATGGATTCAAGCTACATTTAGTAAGATGACTATTTGGGCAATTATAACATTATCTTGGCTTGTTCCAATATAGTCTCATAAGTTTTTGGCAAAGAATTATGAATAAATACCATTGTATAAAGGAGATGTTTTCACAGAAATATAAGGTCGACATTAGGGATAGGATGATTACCTATTTACTTTAATCGTAGCAGCTCATAATATATAATTCAAGTTTTAAATGCCAATATTGTTTATTCAAAGCCAATGTTTCGATAAAAATCCAAACAATGAATCATTCCTCATCATTTGAATCAGACCTTTTGTGCAAACTATCACTATATATGACAGTAAACCTACACTGACTTCAGGACGACTGTAATTATTTTCCGTGACGCTTCAGCGACAGAGGTTGCCGTAAAATTGCAGTCGGGCACCTCTAACTCAAACTAAAGGAAGAATATGAAGGCCGTGTAATAAATTCTCGCGCAGCACCTTAGCTGTTAGCTGGGATCAGTGGATTCCATCCACTTGAAACAGTTTTCTTTGCCCTCAGAAAATGTCAAAGTGGTCATTGAAAGTCATTCTATATGCCACACATGCTGATGAAGGGAGAGCAGCGTCGTGAAGCGTTTCATACTTCTGTCTTATGTTGGGCTGGCACTCGAGATGCCTGCACAGAAAGGTCCCCGAGAGTGTCCTTCAGCCCAATGAAATCCCCTTTCAGCAGTTCTGAGCCACTGACTCCGTGTCGAGGAGGATACTCTGCAGGCCGGCATATCATTCTCTGGAGATGTGAGCATTCCGGTAAAAGTAGTTGCGTTCGCTCTCGTGTACACGTTGCAGTAGTGTCATCAGACTGGGTTTCTATTTGCATGGCTCCTTAATGGCTCTGTGCCACGGCGATGTCACAGGAAGGGCTGAGAGAAGTCACGGGGAGAGCAGAGGACAACCTGAGCAACTTTATTCAAAAGAAGTGACAATGAGAATAATTCATTATGTCATCATCTGATATTCAATCACACTTTAAAGGGTGAGGAGCCCTATAAACAGTTACTATGAGGATATGTACTGAGTGGGGAGTTTAAAACTGAAATAGTTAAAAGAACAAAATACTAGAAGCAAAAATGCTTTTAAAACTGTTTTATCTGGGTTCTTCACTGACCCAAATAGTTGGATTTAGTTGGATTTTAACTCTTTAATACAAGATGTACTGATGTTTTAATTCTTTAAGTCAGACTAATTATTGCTGAGCTTGAGCTTGATTCATAATACCTGTTAATAAAAAAGAAATGACCAAGTTGCTGCTGCACAATTTATTAGTTTAAGAATGATTTGGTATATTTTTGTTTGTTTTGTTTTATAGTGATGAAAGCAGTGTCGAAATGAAGCCTGACGTTGCCTCACACATGAAAGAAAGTCCAACTTGTTCATTAAACACTGGTTTCAGACGATGTCCTCGTTATCGGCCAAAAGCCAAAGTATCTGTGCCACTGGGACCGGAGCAGATTTACACACAGCTGCTCCTTGTGTTAACGTGTTGAGGTGACGGGTAGTGGTGAGGTGTGTGTGTGTGTGTGTGTGTGTGTGTGGCCGATTGGTGAGCCAGAATTCATGAGGCGGGGATCAAAGGTCAGCATGGAAGTTACAGGCCTGTTGTTTAGACGGCCCTCGTCAGACACCAGTAACCCTGGTCGTTCTTCCACCACCGTAAGCCCAAAGCAGCGGCCTCTCCGGGGAATGAGTCCACTTCGTTAAGGCCTCAGTGAGTAACATCTGCCACATTGCCTGCATGTGCAACAGTGCCTTGCTGTGCGCTCTTATTTTGCCTGACTGAGCCAGTCATAGCGTTAGCTCGTGATATGGTCTCTGTTGACGCTTGTGCAGCTGCAGTCTGAATGCAACGCAACACAACGCAGACTTTGTGTTTTGAGGCCGCAGTGAGTGTTTCTTTTCAAGAATTCTTTGTCTCTCTTGTGGGAGATAATTATCAACCTTTACACGGCTTTGATTGTGTCATAACTATAGTGTCTGTACTTATTGCTTTGCTCAGTCAAGAGCCTGATGCATAATAACAGAAACATACAGTGTTATGATACTGAGGGGTTTCATGTTATTTAAAGACCTGTATGACTGATTATATTGTTGTGTAGTCACAGTAACTCTTTGATTAATTTATTCATGGTCATATATTTTGTACTGTATTCCATTGTTTTGTCAGACCAGCTGGATCATCCCAGAAAATGTCCTTAGTGTGTTTACTGACAGTTCGTCATTTACAAAGTGTAAGGGAAGTGAAGATGACATTTGGCTATTACCATTGGGGCATCAATCCGAGGGTTTTGGCCATATTAGCTTGTAAAAAATGTATGACATTAAATTGATGGAGGAGGTCCAGTCCTAAGGGAGGACAGCCGGCGCTCATCCTCCTCTGCCTCACACCAACACGCCTCTTAGTCCACATTTCAATGATTGATTCTTTTCAAAGAAGAGAGGAGAGGGGAATTATTTATGAATGTTACATACATTTGCAAATGGCTCATTTCAACCAATTACAATTTTTTTCATATTTCTCTTAAATATAGGCGCAAAGGAGCAAAATCCTCTGCCTCGCTGGCCCCGCCTGCTCTGATACAGACATGTATAATGAATGGGGTTAGGGTTTATATTTATTTATATATATATACAGACTTCAAATTCCACTTCAAGAGTAACCTGTGTCATTAAACATGTAAACAGGAGGAAGGATATTTTCATGGCTACTGTTTACTGCTTAGCAACCTCCTGTGTGTGTGTGTGTGTGTGTGTGTGTGTGTTGTATCCCCTGACAACGGGCTCTTCATAATTGACCGGCGGCTTACATGGGCAACGGGCTCAATGGTGTTTTCCTCTGGTGGTTTGCTGGTTGACGTGGCATTCCTCAGGGTCAACGAGTCAATGATGTCCGGTCTGCCCCTGTTTTTTTTTATTGTTTCTGGTGTTTAATTGACCTCTGTGGAATGCATGTATACTGAAGGGTAAAACCATTTAAGTATCGAAAATAATGCCACTGTCTTTTCTCAAAATTCAACCAGTTCTCATGGGGACGTTGTATTGTTTGCATGCAGCACATTTACGCATATTAGTACGACATGGCCGGCTCCCCCTCGTCCCCCCTTATTCTTATTTCTCCAAGGCGTCGTGTCTGTTTCACTCAATTTTCAATTTTCACTTTTATGCAATGATCACACGCTGAAACCTCTGACGGGGCTCTACAGCCCGGGTGTCAAACTCATCTCAGGTTCGTCCAGATACTGCCCACTCCGATCGAAAGCGCGCCAGACCACTGAAATCATAGCTAGGGGTGAGGTGGGGTGGGGTGGGGTGCGAGCGTGCGAGCGTGACGATACAGCCGACGGGGAGGGGGGGGGGGCGGACTTGTTATAGTTTGCCATATGTGCTCTAGAGGTTTAGCCACTCATCTTTATGCATCTGTGCATGGAAAATGAGCCGTACTTTTTGTGTTGCTGCGGACTTTCCCTGCAATCAGCATAGTGCTCAGGAAGAGAAGCTGCTGTCTTGTGGACGGCTCTGTAAATGCAGCTGTTTGGTCATTTGCTGCCCAGTTGTGCACATGGTAAACTGAGTCTGTAGGAAAGGAAATGAGTTGGTTTTAGTCATTTTAATGGAGTGGCGAGTTCCTACTAATGTGTCGTGTACCTGCAGCGTTTCCCTACCGTTGGACAAGCGTCTGAAGGGACTCCGGAGGGGGAACAATTTAAAGTACAGCCTCTCGTACCTTATTGCTTCAGTATTACATTGGATTGAGAATGCGGTGAGTCATAACACATTATTACACAATTTCCAAATGTCTTCCCCTTATTTAAAACCATCGTGTGTCTCTCTCTTCTGTTCCAGCACAGCGGCAGGTGTGATATTGTGGTATAATTCTAATAATATAATATATAGTAATATAGAGTCCTCAATGTTTCCACAATGCCACCAGAAAGAGAAATAGGAGCTTCAAAGCAAAGCACCAGACGTCCTGCTGCTCATCGATAAAGTATTGACTTGAATCTTTTGTGCAAGCCACAACACAGTTGAGTAAAAGGCCAACAGAAGGACCATCATTTCAACTTGCTCGTTCTGCCCCAAACTAAAATGCTGCTGTTAGGCAGCTGCATATATATAAGGCGTTCACACAAACCTTTCATCTCTTTTGATAATTTCTCACCAAGCTATCGAGCATTAGCGCTAGCGTTTTTATACTCTTATTCTAAACCAGACATGATGTTAAAAACACGAAATAACGCGTTACAACGTTAAAAATCGTTAGATCTCGGTTCTGCATCCAATGATCGCGCATTCCTGCTAATCGCCTTACTTCCGAATGACCCTTCTTCTGCTGCCGTCGGCAAATCCCTCAGAGTATCAAATGTCTGAGTAATTGTTGCCTGGAGGGGTCCGCGTTTGGCTGGAGTGGAGCTGCGCATGACGGATGGATGACTCGTTGGTTTCCCGGCTTATTGACGCTGATGTCCTGTCACGTCGCGCCTCGCTGCATTTGGCAGAGCTCTACCCCTCAAACCGGCACGCTGCTTCCCTCTGCTACGCAGTCACGCACCGATGGCCGCCCTCGCCGTCACTTTGCATCCCTCCTCCCCTTTGTCTCCCACTCGTAGCGCTTCGCCTCCGCCGTGCCCGTCGCCCTCCTCCACCCTCACGCCGTCCGTCACTTACACTTTTTCGCCTCTCAGCCTCTTACCTCCTCTTCTCTCTGACGCCGCCGGCCTTCCTGCCCCTCCGCTCTCGCTTACAGACCTTCCTCCCTTTTTGTCCTCACATCCTCCTCCTCTAAAACCAGCTTTTCATTTCAGTCTGCATCCCCCCCCCACCACCCTCCACCCTCCTCCCTCCTCTCACCACCTGTCTTTGTTCCACCCCTGTCAGCCGGCGGTGATGTCGGACGCTCTCCCAAGTCAGCGATGTGAGCTGCCACGGAGGCGCAGAATGAGCGATGATGGTCGTGCTTGTTCTGCCAGGTTGGTGTGTGTTGGGGCGCGGATGAGGATTATTTAGTTTTTTAAGTGCCCAGTCGATGGGCCGCGTCGGTGGCTCTTTTCCTGTGCGTGTCCGTCCATACGTGCAACGCACCGATCCCGGGCAGGTAGGGAGACAACAGGTCCTGGCTCCAGTCCCAAAGCGTAGCTTTTTTGGGGGCTTTGACGGGGAGAGTCGAGGGTAGGTAGATCCACAGCAGCCCCTGCAGGAGGATTATGGAAGCTGAATTCTGCTGACAGAATGAACGGGAAGGCATATGAAAGAATATAAAGCGATTTATGCTACGAACGTATCTCCGGAGGACACGGGCCTATGCTGGAGTGCAGCTTTCTCTTCCATACTTCCTGTCCCCGAGACACTCCAGTCACACCAAAGAGCTCAAACACACACACACACACACACACACACAAACGTGGCTCCACCGACACCTCGGTCAAAACGGCGCTCTCGGTTGTGTCACAGCGGAGGTGTCTTTGCGGCTTCCACAGAGCCCGAGCCAGCGGGCGCATAAGGCCGTGCCATATGGCCCCCAGCTACCCTGCTACCCTGTCTGCTCGGTGTTGGGAGGGATCACATTTTCTCAGTCTGCCGTGCTCGCTGCCGCCCTCTCATTAACACACCCACTTCATTTTGATCTCCTTTATAACCCTCCTTCAAATAGCCCCGTATCGCCGATTCAAACATCTCTCATACGCGTTCCATTTGTTCGGCCCCTTCGCCTGGTTTCATTTACATTTGGCCGACTTACGGTGAAGTGCAACAGCTGACGGATCTTATCTTAGCTGACATCACACGCCGCCAGTCATCAAGGCATTCAGGGATCAAAGCTGCACTTTGCCACGAAAAAGGCCGCAACGAGGACGCCCGTGTCTCTCATATGGCCGTGTAGTGTGTAAAGACCAGCACGGTTTGAATCTGTAACCTCAGCTCTCTGCCTCACGTTTCACGCCAAGAGGAGTCACAGATGAGCGAATAGGAACTTGGCACACATCTGCCAAGTCAAGTTTTGTTTGAAGGCGTTGAGTTGAGATGAAGACGCGCTGCGTTTTTACGTCCTGTCTCATTAAACGTTTGGCAATCGGTTTCCGCCACCAGACCCGTCTGAGCCGCTCACTTCTGGGCCGTCCTCGCCTCGAGTGTAAAAGAGACGCACCCAGAATGCTTTAAGGGGCCCAGACGACACACAGGATCCTCCTTCATACCCACCTGTGAGCACATCTGGACGAGACTGTAATCTGCCCACAGCTGCCTCCGTTTTGCACGTCCTCCGAGAGAGACGGAGGTTTTAAATCAGCCGTCCTCCCGTCACTCCTCCCGTTTCCCGCGGGGGTCGAGAGATAAAAATTGAGGAAGATCAAGAGATGGGGAGTTTTCAGGGAGAAGAAAAAAAAGGATGCACTCTCATAAGATACCCGCGGGGTTGTGCCGGGCAGCTTTCCTCTCCGTTGCATCATGCCTGGCATAAAGCTAGAGTCCCCAGGTTAAGAACAGCCTGAGCCAGATGGGAGAGAGTGTGAGAGTGAGGGGAAGCGAGGGGGAGGCAGAGGGGAAGGAGAGAGGATGGCGGGCCCTGCAGTAAGCTATTCCAAGCGTCTTTGTGCGCTTGCCATTTTTTCCTTCTCTACCACTCTCCTTTGAGGGGATTTTCTCTCTCTCGCACTTTCTTTCTCTCTCTCCGTCTATGTTTATTCCTTTCATTCTTTTTTACATTTTTAATATTGTTCTTTTTTTTTGTGCCGTGGTTTCTTCGAGGGCTGTTTCTTTTTTTATCACGCCAAGTCTGTTGGGCCGGGGTCTCTCTCCCGCTCTGTAGCCGCCTGCGTCTCACGTCTGTATTTTCCTTTACTCTCATTTCCCCCCCAGTCCCCTTCTGTTTCACTCGCATCCATTTCCACTGACTTCTTCTCCCCCTTAAGTCCATTTCCACTCGTCATGTTCGCCTCGCATCTGCTCTCCAGCCATTCCCTCCTGCATCTCAGTCCCTTTGATCAAAAGCCAGTTTGCAGTTTCTCTTTCCCTTCAATACTCCTCCTCCTTTTACTCTCTTTGTGTGCACTCTGCCATTCTTCCCACCTTCCCCTCAGCCGGTTTAAGACGGTGTTCGCACTTGATTGTTCCAAAGCTCCCGGGCATCTGAATCGATGGCGCGGTTATTTTTCGCGACAGACCTTGTGTGCGTCAGCGTCGCTCAGATGACTTTCTCGCCAAGACGGCACAACTTGAAAAGGCATTGTATGTGTGAAAACAAGGGGAGTTTCAGCACCACTGTCTTCAGGTGCTTTGGTTAAAGATCTGCGTCTCGCCCGGAAGCGCTTCCAGGGGACGGCTGTTACTTGATTGGGGCGAAGCAACGTGTCCTTCCTTTGTCCCGCGTGCGCCCTCCCCAAAGATCACAAACACAATCCTGGAATATGGATTAACTTTATTCCCTCCTGTCACTTCTGGTTGCAAAAACCAAGATGGCGGCGGCCAAACAAACCAGCATGGCTACAGTCAAAATGCCAAAATCAAATGGTTCAAACCTGTAGTCCACAAACCAAAGGGTAACGGCAAAGTGTTTCACTACACTGTAACTCCTGACTGTGACCAAGCCGGCTCACACCATCCTTTTAACAAAGCTCTCTTTTTTCCCCCGTTCACACTAAATTCACATTTTAAAGTGTGTTCACGTTGGCGGGTGTTTTTAAGCCGCTCAGACTGCGGCCTTAGTGTGAACCCAGGCCCAACATGAGAAGACAGAGACGCTTTGCCCGCGCAGGCTTTGCCGTGGACGTAGAAGCCGCCCGAATCTGCTGCGTTGGAGCTGGTGTGTCGTGCGACTAGGAAGCGTTTACAGAATGTGGCATTTCTTTCCCACAGTCCCGTCCCGTTCTGTGAGGTCACAGACGGGGGTTTCGGGCCCAGAGAAGACAGATTCCAGGTCGATCCATTTGAGATTTCCAAGGGGGACAGAAGCTGAGACAAAGCTCCTCAGCCTCCTTCCTGTGACGCCTCTCAAACCAGCTCCTTGTCCTTTTGATGTCACGGCCAGCTCCAACAATTCTAGCACCCATTTTTCACCATTTGAATTTAATCAGGTTATCGGGTATGACTGCGGCGCAACAGTTTCTCCGGACCCTGAAACAGAAGGGAATATTTCACAATTATATAACCACATTTGTCATTCCTGCATTGTAGCACAGGGCCATCAATATCAAATACATTGCATATCTGTCCTCTATGGCCAAAGAAAGGGAAAAGAAAAGCTAAACGTGCTCCAAAGCCAACACATCATGCGGGGAAATGAATGCGTACTTTTTTCCTGTGACTTAGCAGCTGCTTTGCTCAGTGAATTTGAGTAAGTCACTTGACCTGCTACTGCACCAGTGGAGCGACAACAGGGAGGAAGAAATATATTCAATGACTACTGCCTGTTAATAATAAGGTGTAGCACATCTGGTAGAAGCAATGAAGGCGCTGAAAACATCCGTAGGTAAAATTTCTCAAGAAGTTAAGGCACAGTCGTCCTGCTGGTCGTGATTGTGTGGTTTGATCCGATTCGTCATCCGATGCGGTCTCCTCTGAGGGAAATGGATGAGTTGAATCGGCCTCTGCTAAAATGTCTTGTGTGGCTTCTATTGCGAAAGGTACAGCGCGCTGCCTGTATCAAGGATGTAAAGCAATAAAATAGGGGAAAAAAGGAAATGACGGTCTACAAAAACCTGTTCCTACCTCATATTCATACAGGGGTCTTGAAACGTCCAAACAAGTTTTAAGTTGTTTAATTTTTATTACAATCTCACTTTTTTTGTAAGCCATATATATATATATATATATATATATATATATATATATATATATATATATATTATCATATGTCGATTAGCTGTGAGACTATCTCTCTCTTTCCATTTGAAAATGCTGCATGATGAGCAGAGAAAGTGACCAGCTAGTACAGTGATAGAATGGGAGTCTTTTACATCATTTTTCTGAAGTGGCATGAATACTATGGAGTTGACCCTCACCAAGGCCTCACACACAGCTCATGATTAAACACTTGCTGTGTCAAGTAAACCCTTTAGCCTGTCAAGACAATGCCGCCTAGCTTGAAAGGCTGAATACTGAATAAGCATTCATCCTTATTCTATGACACACACTCACGGTTTTTGTATTTTTTCCCATGGCCTTCATGTGACCCCCCCCCCCCGGTTTTCTCCTCCCCACTCTGCAGTGCAACAACGACTACGCCCCGGTGTGCGGCTCCAACAATCAGAACTACCAGAACGAGTGTTTCCTGCGCAGGGACGCCTGCAAGCAGCAGTCTGAAGTGCTCATCATGTCAGAAGGCGCCTGTCCTGCTGGTAGGTGCTTTTACTTTACTATGACTCCTGCACTGATTTATATACCAGACCAGGCTCATCGCGCTCAGGACGCGAGACAGCAACACCAGCAGCATGTGCACCGTCAGACGGCACCCGGGTGGGGGTAACGCTCTGGAAGCATTGCGGATGATGCAGAGCGGAAGGTGTCGTTTCAATGGCACCTCTCATGCAGAAACAGGATGTGCTATCAACAGGAACACCGCCACGACGGACTAATTTAAACGTACACTCTGAAAAGTTTACCCCCCCCCCTCCTCCCGATTTACCACCCATTAGCACATTCTCCACACGCTCGACAACACGGAACACAGCATTTTGGGGGGGGGGGGCCTCTGAGAACACCTCCCCTGGTGTGTAACCTCACTGCAGGTCTGATCTGTATTGGGTACAACAAACCGCCGCGGGAAAACCACCCGGTGGGGCCCAGTGGGGGGTCTCACAGCACACGCACCACCCCCCCCCCCCCCCCCCCCACCCCGCATCCAAAATCTACCAAGCACTGAAATAGCAACGATAAAACCAACGCTAAAAACAGCGCATCAAACGTCGCACATGCGGGCGCTTCAATTTTCAAGGCTTGAACGTTTGATTAATCAATACACGCACACCGTAGAGCGGCGCGTTACTTCAAAGGAATTAAAGCGCGATGAGAAAGAATTGCCGGAGGTGACAGGCCGATGTAATTTCCCCAAGTTTTCTGTAAGAAGCACAACTTCCATGACAAGTGACAGCGGTTCTCATTGAGCAGGTGAAGATTGCGTCATGGCCTCAAAGTGGCTTCGCTAGAACGCCACATTGCTCAACTGCCGAGTATTAACAAGTTAATTACACAATTTTGGTGTGTCAAACTGAAAGCTCGACAGCGGTGGCCTTTGCTTGCGCGATGCTTAAATAAATGTCGAAAGGCCTGAATTGTCATAGGAGGTCATGGGGGGTCATAGGGGGTCACTGTAACCCGGTTGCCAAGAGGCACGCTCAACCTAGCAGAAAATGCAATGGCTGAATCCCACATCATCTTGATGGCCGCTTTATTCTTCAGAAGAATGTCTAGACATTTGTGTAAAAAAAGAAATAAAAATAACAAAAGTCCCGCGGGAATCCGGTGAACTAGTTTGACTTTCTGTATCAAAGAATTCTTCACTCTTTGACTAATGAATGAAGGAAAGATTATATGCAGTGAAAGGTGTAAACTAGCTGAAGTGTATTCGTTGTAGAATTAGTTATTGACCTTCAAAAACGTACGTTTTGCACGGGAAAAAGGGCTTGCAAGTGGCCGTGGTACAAGCAGGGTAATTCCACCCACAGCTCCATGACAATGAGCGATTATGTTCAGACCTGTCTTCACCTTGTTGAGGATTATCCCGAATACACCATATCGTTTTTTGTTTTTGTTTTAGTAACATCATTTTCGTAGCTATTGCCTGACCGGCGAGGCAGTCACCTGCCTTGGGCTTGGAACGAAGAAGCCACAGATTGTGAAGTTATGCATCGTAATTGGGATTACTGTTTGCTGACCCAGCGCGGTGTTTAAGCAGCTGAGTCGGTGGGCGCCTTCAGTCGGGAAAGGTCAGCCACTTCATTAGGCGCGTTGTGGAGACCGGTAGTGCCGCTCGGAGTACACAGCGCCGTGAAATGAAAGGTTCCTGGTCATTAGAAAGGTTGGGGAACGCTTATATGGATTCACTCTTATAGGCCGCAGTAGAAATGAGATCCTCATGAAGCTACAACACTCTGAGACTGAGCAAGTGGGTTTTTGTTTGTTTCTAACGTTAACATGCAGCGTTGTACCTGGAGATGTTTTTTTTAAATGACCAGCATAACCAGTGTAATGTAATTATACATATATCGCATCCTCCTATTGGCTCTGGGCAGCATGGCGTTATGGCACACGAGGCTATTTAGCAATCCGGTCGGATTGATTTTCAGCATCGTCTATGATGTTGTTTTAATGTGATGTATTTTAGTGCTGATTGGGCGTTAACAGTGATCGGTCTCTACGGAGGAAGCTGAAAGCGCCGGGAGCTCTTGGGTTTTAGTCTTCAAAACAAAAAAAAGCTGTTTTATAAAATGCATTCGTTCAGCCGCGTGTCCGCTGCCGCCACCCTATCGCCTCCGTTCAGCCCACTGAGAACCCGCTGTAAGTGAAAGTATGAAGACACGGCTCCTATTTATTCCCCTTTTCATTGTACCAGCAGTCGGTGGCATTTTGGAACATAACAGCAGGCAGGCTTTCATTTGGGCCTGTCTAGTTCTCGTACCATGAGAACATGTGTAATTATGTTTGGCCCGTGTAATGTGCTGCATCCCGTGATGACAAATCCAAGTGGGCGAGCGCGTACACTACGAAATGAGCATTTCCCCTCGCGCCCCCTCAAGTGAATCTCTTCTCCATCAAACAATTAGTGACTCATGTTCCGAGTAAGCCCGCGAACGAGCGGATCCACCGCCGAAGTGACGTCGGCCGTTACCGAGGCCGCCGCGAGTCACCGGCCCGGGTTGGCGCGGCACCGCTGGCTCCGTCCATTACAGGGCCCTCGAGTGGGCACAGCTCAGCGGAGCTCGGAAGGGCCGCTGCGGCGTCCGCGTGCCAGCGGCTCCTCTCCAAAGTGCTTGTTTGTGGACTCGTGCGTGGAGTCCTCCTGCGAGCCATGTGATAGCCGGTGTGCGTGATATGGATTTGTGGATCTTCTGAAAGGGAAAAGGGGGACAGAGTCTCCTTTCTTCCAGGCAACAAGCGGTGCCTCTGAGGAGTTCAAACAAGGATGTTTTTGTGTTACAGTCAAACCGTGAAAGTGGCTGTGCGACACGCTCGCCTCGGCGTCACATGCTGCCCTCAGACGCGCTGTTTCTCCGGGACGAGGCCCAAATTAAAACAACTGCACGTCCCTCTCACGGGCCGATCCGTTTTCAATACACTGCAGTCCGACTCTCGCTCCTCCTCCTCAGTTTAGCACAGAGGGGTTTTTTTTTACTCGTGTTTTGCGGCGTGACGGAGGGAAGGAATTGTCAAATTTGTCAAGAATTAAATGCACCCTTGAGACTAGCAAATAGATGACAAAAGGCTGAAAGTGTGTTAATTGTAATATTGATGCAGCAGTGTCCCTGAAACAATTAGGAATAATAATTCTAATCTATTTCAACAAAATAAAAGCTACAAAGTGCACTTCCTTTTCTCTGTAAAACACGGATGGGAATAAGACAACGCCCCGCTGCCATACCACATTCTTATTGTATCGTCTAGAATGCTACTTTACATCGAATACCGTCTTCGTTTCCTAAAACTAAAATATGTGCATGTCTTGTTGGACTAAATGTTAATAAAAGTGTGCTCTGTTGAATGCCAGTTAAAGCGCTTCTTTGCGATGTGTGTGCCGATTAACGGAGGCGATAGGTACTCATTTGGATCAACATCTGGTGACTGAAGGTCGGATCCTATGATTCACAGCTCGTCAAGCCGCTCAGTGAGTCGTCGTGCCCCGCGGGGAAGCATTTGCATTGATTACGTATCTCTAATCATTTATTGAGGTTTTTCATCTTATTTTTTAACGAGTAGTCTTCTGTCATAATGTGAGCATTATCGGCTTCCGCTGGCGGTCGTTCACAAAATGTCAAAGGCAGCTAGGAAACAGCTCTCTTCAGTGTGGGGGGGGTCATGTTTCGGTGGGGCCCGAAGGCACTCATTAAAATATAATGGTAGTAAACAGATATTAAAGGAATTGTGAAATGAATGCAAATTTGATTTGAACAAGTGAAGTATTTGCCATGGTAACAAGTTATTATGGCGTGACATAAAGGGATGTGCACATGAGAAAATGGGTGTGAATTACTTTTGTTTTTGTTTGAAGTGCCAACCTACGAACTGCAGCTTCAGCATATTTAGAGGAAATTTCAAAATAAATAAAATACAGTGAAGTTGAAGTAAAAAATCGTCGATATCATGTGTGTATCTAGATTTACACATGCTTGCTTTTCATTTTGAAGTTAAACACATGACGATGTTGCTGTGTGGGAGCTTTCTTACATAAGCAACCCTTTCATGTGGAAAAGTAGGGCAGGCAGCTACTTCTGAACAGTTTCCTCTTGGCTCTCTTCACCACTTAGCCGTTTAGTTGATACTCTGTGCAAAGCCAACGCACAATGTGTGCAGCGGCGAAAAAACCTTCAGAGATATCACGAACAGCGACGATACGAGCAACTAATTGTAAGTAATGTGAGCATTAAAGCTACTTCAGCCCAACTTCACAGGCACAAAACCTCTCTGTTGTTCCCTCTCTCTCCATCTCTCCTTGTCCTCCTCCCCATCTCCCAGAATACCTTCGACTCCCAACAGCAGGATAACGGATAGATGTCTGCTTGCCAGTTCCAACACTCGTTTTCCATTGCTGGGGTGCCAGACATCATGAAAACGACTGCTCTCGTTATTTATATGAATTAATATATTATTACGGCTACAATCGAGAGAAACTGTTAGTGTTGAGAAAACAATCCTGCCACATTTACTTCTTCGACCATTACGTGAGGTTTTGAGATCAGACTTCAACCATTCCCTCGTGAAGTAATTGTGCTGATAAACAATTCCCATTATAATGAATATTGACTGATTGTAACTTATAATGTTAGCAGAATGTGTAAAATGCAAATCATCAGAGATTATGTGAATAACACATAAAACGTAGCTCTCTCACTCCATACATTTTTACAGTAGCCTCAAATAGGACATTTGACTGACATTTAGAACAGATTCTAAATGCCACCAGCAGAGCAATATTAGCATTAATTTAACAATTGGATTCTACTCACCTGATGGATGTTAGTCTAACATTTCCTCTCAGATTGTCATTTTTTCAGTAAAGTCAACACAATAATGATACAGACATTCAGTGCGCTGGAATTAAAACTGGAATTAAAATTTGGCTTTATTGAATATGGCCTCAGCAGTAGTTGAGAGGGAGGAGCGCTAATTATTAGCCGCTAGACCTTCACATTCACGTCCACACACATTTGACCTGTCTTCTTAGCATACCAGGCCTCTTTGCGTGTTCACTGTACACGGCAGACCATCCCAGTGTTTACCAGCGTAACAGCCACGCGTTATTGTGTTCCCCTTCAACCCTCCTGGGTGCCGCTCAGGCCGAGAGGCCAGACGTTCCGGTCGGCCGTCCTTCCAAACGGTAAGCAGGAGGCGCGCCGAGCTGCCAGCTCCCTGCCAAGCGACGGCACCGAGGCGCAGACGAAACTGATACCGCAGCCCTCCGTTCCTTTGGTCCCGAGTAGAGGCATCCTGTGGTGTCCGCCGTGGAAAAACCGCCCCCCCCCCCACCCTCACGAGCGGCATTATACCACAGAGGTTTAGGTTGGAGCCCATTATTGACTTTTGCAGTGCGACATCTGTCGGACAAAGAAGCAAATTCACGCTTCCTTTGTTCCAGTCCATTAAGAGTCTTTATTATCTTCGTGCCACCGACAGATAAGGACGTTCTGATTTAGGGGCCGATAATGCAGAGAGCTCTCGGCGTTACAAAAAACCAGCGACAGCTGATAACCACAGGATGGTATCACATCGAGTGCCGGGCCGGCGCAGTGAGGAGCATTAGCTCGGTCAAGTGAAACAAACTAAGCAGTGCGTGTTCCCCAAAGGAGGGAGATTGGCTAAGGGAAGCACTCACGCAGCACTTTCCAACTCCAATCGCAAATATCAACTGCGTAAGTTCCAGGAAGTCATTGGTTGGGGAGTCGGGAGAGGAATTAATTGACACCCCGTTAAAATGTTGACGACATGTTTAATCACCACTTTTCCCCCCTGCAAATCCTTGGGCACCAACAGACGACAGGAACCATATGTTTTGTGATGATTTAAGGAGCGCGGGCTGCGTCGGCAGTAGACCGTGAGGTAAATGACGATCAGTGTCGCTGTAATCTCACATATAGTACAGGACAAGTCATCAATACGCCACTAGTTCTCTGTGTATAAGAATATACAGAAGGCTGTCTGAATGCTAAGCACTTTGAGTGGTGACAGTCTAATACGCTATTGATCTGTGCAGAGTTTATCCATTGGCTTGTTGTCCTCAGGGGAGGTCGGAGGTCAAGACGAGCTGCTGAGCGGCGACCCAGACCGGAATTCAGGTCGTCCTGAAAGACATTTTGGGTGGTGACAACTTTATCTTCTAACTGGGACTTCAGTGTTCAATGACTGATGATTCTCTAGAATCCCAGACTGCATTCAAATGCATTCAAAGTTTGGGAAATGGAGACACAAGCTTTCTTCCTATATAAATGTTGCCATGTTGGGATTGGACGTAAATGCTGCCCTGCAGATTTCTGCAATATGCTCATAAATCCTAGAGATAGTGGGCTCGATGAGGCTTTGAACCTGAAAAGTATCCTCTAATCGTACCCAGGAAGGAAACATCAGCAATTCTGGCAAATTATAGTGGGATATAGAGATGAACCGGGCGGCCGGTAGCTTCTGATATTTTAATTTGGGATCTGCGTTCTATCTAGAAAGCTATTTGGTGGGGAAGATTATTTCATATTCCTGGGACACGCCAACTCCGGTGGTCAGTAGATTAAAAAACATATGTTCCCTTCTGAGCTGAACATTTTCCTCTCAAGTTGGGCTTTGATGGAAGAGTATTTTCAGACTTCATCTCCCCAGCAAGCTGCTTTTAAGCTGCAAACACTGAAGGTTGCCATTGGTACCTCAGCTCAAATCATCTGCCTCTTGTTGCTGTAGACATTGTTCCCAATATGAGAATCACATTTCGGCCCACAAGCAGTTTGATGTATAAAAAGGCCTCACACACATTGTCCGTCTACATCCCTGTAGCCAAACTGAAACAGAAACTTTTAAGCCTTATTTTACAGCAGAAGAAAAGTGTGTTTATTGGTGCGTTTAAGTCCAACGCCGTCTAGCATCCGATGGAAGCAGCAAAGTGAGGTTAATAACAGTTTGCCTGGAAGGCTCCTCGCTCTTTCTCTCGGCTTTCTCCCGCATCTAATCAATCGTTACGAATCTGAAAGGAAAATCATCTGTTATCCACAAAGGTCTTTCCCTCTTGGCTTTCCTCCTCTGCACTCTTTCTGTGCCTCTCACTAAATAAAATTGCGACCCTTTATTTGGCAGACAAGTGGGCAGGAAAGCGCTCTTGTGTATATCTCCCCGGCCATTCCGCTCTATTTTCTAATGCCAGTCTTTCTCTGCTGAAACCTCTGCACCTGTAGAGATACTAAAGGTTTTATTGATCTCCCGCGAAGCCCAGATCCTCCGAGCTAAGCCTTCTCATGAAACACCGTCCATGCCGTGTGCCGCATGTACCAAGGTCACGGATATCTGCAGGTTTAAAAGGATCAAGAGCAGAGGAGAGCATTCATTTTGTACATGATTTACTTTGAGCTATTTCTTTTCCCTGTGGACAACAAAGATGTATCGGCCTCTATTTGCATTCGTTGTGACGCAACAAACGGTCCTTTTTGTGTATCATTGAGGTACAACAGCCGCGTCTGTAGGCATTTCAGGCTACGCTAAACGCTCGATTAGCCGACTTTAGAATTGGACATTGTTTACATCCGTTTCTGCCTGCTGGCAGACTTCTTCTTCTCTGCCTTTGTTGGAGTATCGCAACGCGTCTTAGTGTATCAAAGGGAAGCTAAATTGGGCCGGTATTGAACAAGCGCGGTGCAGCTGGCTGCCGTGCGATCCTGAGGGGCCGTTGCTCAGCGTCATTATACGACCACTTCAAGAGCTCCTTGTTCACACTCATTTATGAACGCAGAACAATGGCCGACAACATTACGGAGAGCAAACGGTTTTCCATGTCTGTTGTGTTATTGTGTCTGAACTTAAGGAGAAGCCTCTTCAAGACAGCGGTGGAAACGTGAGCGTTGAAACCGTTGGCTGGGTTGAAATACAGAGAGTAGCTTTCATAGAAACAGTCTTCAATGTCGCGAACATTTCATGAAAACGTTTTTAAAGCCTACACACCGTTTTTGACTTTGAGGTTCCCTGAAATTCAAACAGGATGTACTGATGTGAAGGGAAAGCGGACATTCTGTTTATTTAAACTACCACGTCTCTATTAAAGCGGCTTAACTATTTAAATGGAAAAAGTCAAACAAAAGAGTAGAATAATTCCCCCCCCGGCCCACTGCTTATCGACTGGTGGCTTTGAGAGGTCCTTCCCCTTGGCTCAGCTGCACATCTGCTGCACTGACCTCAAAGAATCATCCCTCTGGAGACGCGGTATTATCCCATCAGAAATGTATTTCATCGACCCGCAGCGCACGTCATTAAAGTATCAGGACTTTTAGTGTGCGGACCTCTTCTTCTAAGCCCTTCTCGCGTGATGTTCGTATGGATCTGAAGCTATTATCCCCTCAGTCCTCCGAGGTCTCTGACCCCTCCCCGGGCATTTTAGCGGATCGCTTTACGCCGCGGCTCGGGTTGCACGCTGCCGGTTCTCCCCACGAGTGCTCATCAGCATCCCTTTGGCGGGTGCGTTGCTCAGCAAGATTCAGAAAGCCCGGTGCGATCCGAGGGGGCTCCGCGCAGATCGGGGGTAAAAGCCGTGGGGATGAGGAGCCGCCGTAATACGAGCGCAATCCTGCAGCCCGCCCGCCCGCGCGTGCAGGTGTTCACCTCAATGTTCTGCTGCAGGATGGAGACGATGCGAGGCGCCCAAAGCCCCGGGGCGCACTTGGTTTTTCATCTTAGTATCACCTTCTGCGCCATCGTTAGAAAGAATGTGCTTCACTCCAATGCGCACACGAGAGCGCCAAATGTGTCTCTCCTGAGCTGGAACAAATAGTCCGAAGCTTTTTTTGATAACGTTAACGTTGGAATACTTAATTGATCTTTGAATGCAGCTTTATCGTTTTTTGTTGTTGTTGCATGCAATTGTGTATAAAGCTGCTATTTCTGCACTGTTGAAGATAAAGAACAGGCCACACTGTTATTAGTCAAACACCATTTGTAGCATTACATTCCAGTGTTGACTGCGTAGAATTGTTTTTTTATCTGACAACATATTGGGAAACTACCACAAAACCCCTTGTAAAACCAAATGTACATTCATGTTGATAAAACTGACCAGTTATATTCATATAGGGTCCCAGTTTGGGATTTGCAGCATTAACATTGCACCAAACCTCCACAGAAGCTGCAGATATAAGAATAAATGGCGTCATTAGCGCCCCGGGGCACTCACAAGCTGATATTGGCAGGCCGAGCCACGCACTCTTACCTAGAAAGATACACAGGCTCATTCAGCCGGAGTCTGTGGTTATGTGAAACTCGTTAATAACTGTTTGTTCTCCTCCACAGACGCAGGCTCAGGATCAGGAGACGATGGTAAGATTACTCACCTCCCGCTCTGTTCCAACTCCGCATGCACTGCTTTTTAATGTGTGTCTCTGCTTCTTCCTCCACCAACTCTTTGTTTGCAACGCAGCCGACAAGTGAGCTGCAAGACAAGTTCAGTTTGTTTAAAGGACAAAGAGGTTATTTATGACCCTGAGAGATAGTGCACGCATTCATAAACAAACAAAGGCACAAATGGCAATGTAACAACACAGCACAATAGGGTGACTCAATTGTTAGTTTCCATTAATCATGCAAGGTTGCTACTTTTTTATTTTATTTATTTTCTTTGAAACTGCGATATTCAAAATTGGTTTGGTCTTGAATAGATCACAGGACTGATGATGAACACTGCAGAGTCTAAAACAATCAGATATTTCCCTCACATTTCCTCATGTGAATTAATAGACGACACCCATGTGATTAAACTGCATTAAACTGACACCAAAACAGCAGAAATGTCCAGTAGGAAACTCCTGGTTAAGCCAGAGTCCGACAGGTCATCAGGAGCGTCGGGGGGGCGGAACCTTTACTGTGCACACGGCACTCGTACCTGATGCCCTCGTGACGCCTGACAGTCAACCTTAGGGCAAAAAAATAGTCTTTATTCTTTATCCATCAAATGTATTTATATCTTTGTAATTCAAAGTCAAAGTGGCCTTGATTGCATCAGTGTTTTTCTCCTGCAGTGAATGCTGATGCAGCAGAGAACCATGATGGATTTTCTGTCTTAAGCTACTTTTGAGTCTCAGCTCAGTCTCATCATTTTCACAACATCCGGAAATGTATGGCCTGAGAGGCAGGAAATAATTTAGAAATCAGTATATGTATATTTTGGAAAATGCAAAGGCGCTATTACAGAAATTGTGTGTGCACGGCTCACTAAAACATAACTGGCACAGTCCTCTGGGAATCCTAATCTCAGACTGATTAATTTGACTGAGCTTGTTTGGGGTTTTTTTTGGTACAACTGGGAGTCTGCGATAAACAAATCTACTCATAAAACGCCGTCACTTCCTCACTGAAAATACTGTCGGCTGGTTCTAAAAGAAGACTTGCAAGCATGTGGACCCGGGAACATTGTTCCTCTTACACTTCAATCACAAGTTCCTTCTGCTTCCTTCTGTGGCTTTCTCAGAACAAGTGTGTGGCCAACACTACAAACAATAAACAATAGAGCCCAATGCGGACAGGGGTCGAGAAGTGCGTGCAGGTTTATTGTAGTAACGCAGAAGATATCGTGTATTTGAATTATGCCAATGATGAATGTGCGGCTCAAGGAAGACTCTCCTTCGTTGCCTAATTGAGGAGCCAGATGTGACGTCAGTGCAGACAGCACGCAGTCGGTGGTGGAGTTCATCTGTCAGCGCGCGTTGGTGCGCATGCATACAGTATATCTGCTCCGGTCCGTCTCTGACAGTCGTCCTGTGTGTTTACCCATGCAGTTCCTTCATTAACTCTCATGCACAAGCATATATGAGAGAGAGAGAGAGACAGAGATTGGAAAAGAGATTAGTTCCCGAAAAAAAAGAGACGGCAGAAAGACGGGTGAACAAGCGGAAATGAAACTGGTGCTAGGTCACCCAGAAGAGAGAGAGAGAGAGAGTTAGGGAGGAGGAGGAGGAGGAGGGAGGAGGCGCTGGGCAAAGAAAAGGCCCGAGGAAAGTCGCAGGAATAGATGACAGGACCGGAGAAACAGAAGGCGATGGGGAGCATGAAAGAGAAGAAACAAGATGAGACGAACATGTTCACGTACATCCTCTGAACTCAATACGCAGAACAGTTGCTGTGTCACCTTTTCCCTTCATTCCGTCACGAAATGCCATTTCAATGGAACTCTGTGCTGTGTTGGGTATTAGGCAGCACCCTGTTGCCAGGCACCATTTAAGAACGGGATCCTTGTGCCGTCTGCGGATTCACCAACCAGGTCTCAGGGCTGTTTAACCAAGAGAGAAATCTCACATAGGTGCAAGGGCCGATGTCTCGTGGTGGTTTTATGTGTATAAGTCAGTGAAATGAACGGCAGGAGCAGGTCTTCAAAATCCGACTGGATCAGGACTGCAGCGAACATCACGGCTCAGTCCTCGATGGCGTGCAGGCTTAGGTTCATCAATGTCACCGGGGGGGTTGTGGGGGTGATACATCAACAGATCGTAGTCCCCATCGGGAAAGCCTTTTTCTTTTTGTAATGCTAATGGTGAAACATAGAGTTTGAAAATACAATCAATAAACTTTCTTCTGTTCCACAGAAGTGTTGGTTCAGCGTTATTGAGAATGCAGTGTTTGGGGGGTGGGGGGGGACGCTGCATAATGGACTCCCAAGCTGCTGATGAGACGATGTAAATAGCATTCAAGCTCCCGAGATCCTAAGATATTTACCAAATATTTGTTTGAAGTTAACGTCACATTTATGGGGAAACACAGATTGTGCAGGAAATAGAAAAAAGAGATCCTGAAGTAAAAGTGCACAGAAGCGTATTACAACGCTGTCATCATGAAAGATAAATAGAAGAAACCAACAGAAATGGGCAGTGACGCATCAGGCAGGGAGAGAGCTGAAGAGTTTAGTGTGGTCAGAATAAGCCGTCACACCGTCAGGGCCCGTCTCTGAATATGCCCACTGAAGCTCTTCACCTCTTCGGACCGCTGGGTGTTTTAACGCTGGAGACAACTGTCCTCTTTCTCCAGCTGTCAGATGAATTTGACGTATCGATCATTCGGGAGAAAGAGGAGACGATCAAGAACAAAAAAAAACAGCCCGAGAGAGAGGGTGTGTGGGGAGGCCACGGAGGAGGAGAGGGGGGAAGAGGAGGAGGAAGGCAAAACACAAGCTACGAAGATACAATCACAGCTAAGGTCGAGAGATACAGTAGAAGAGACTGGAGTGGGGGGGGGGGAGGATGACGGGCCGGCTGCTGGTGTTTTTTGAGCACGGGGGGGGGGGCGAGGTTTAAGAAAGCGGTAGTTAAAAGGCGGGTCGGACTCCTGAGGAGGAAATCAGCAGCGGAAGAATCCGATGCATTCTAATGGCCCGGTGGTTGAACCCACTCGAGCGTCGTGCTTCTCTCATTCTACAGGCCAGCGTGCGCTGGCGAGCAGCGGCGGGCACTCGGGCCCCGTCGCTGCGTCTCCTCTCGTGCGCTTGTTTGTTTCATCTAATAACAGAGACCACGAGTCAACTGTGCAGAGACGTCCCCTCGGGACACGAGTCTGGTCACATGGCTCCTTTAGTCCCAATCAGACATTTGTTCAAATCGAATTGCGCTGTGGAGAAAATTGAATTGGACTCACATGATCATGGAGGGAGAGTGGGGGAGTGGGGAGGGGGAGGGGGGGGCTAACAAAGGGATAACCGAAGCCTTGAACTTGAAGGTTTCCGTGGGGGTCAGAGAAGCCCCACAAGTGTGTCTCTGAATGAGGCTCCAGGCATGTTGTGGGGCCCCCAAACGACAACCGCAACCGTAAGAGAGCGGAACCGGGATGCGTGAGATTTAGTAAAAACCCATGTGGGCAAGTCTTTATGTTTAGCCCCGTCAGCAGCTCGGCTTCATGGATCAGGGACCATGGACAGCTTCAGGAGGGGCAGGGGAGCGAGGCCGCCGGGAGCCTTCTGTGGATTCGTTATTAGCTGACATGGTTCTCCGTGGCTGACCAGGCTGAAGGGTTTTCACTGCTCCCACTGGCAGCAGCAGGGGAGGGTGGGCAGGAGATGCATGTCCCCCTCTGGTAAGTTAGTGTTACCAGTGGATAACATCAGAACAATATCAACTAAGACGAGAGCCATTCCCTGAGTAGCTTTATTACAAAGAGTTGAGTTGTGGCGGGGGCTCCGTAACTACGTGTTGAATGCTGCAGCAGAGAGCCAGCTAGCGTTAGCTGCTAGCGGCGGGCTGACGCAGCGAACTAGAGGTTTAAATTGGCTCCATGAGGTTTCATTCTGATGTGTGCACGCTCTATCCGGCAAAAGTGTGCGTTCAAATGTAACGTTGTAAAATGTATTCTTGAGAAACTTGAGCGTAAAGAGAAGTAATTATGACAGACAGCTCTGAGCAGGTTAATTCAATTGAATGCCAAGACTTGTTGTTGAAACCAAAGGCAGTATTTAAATAAAAATAGATTTAGTTTTTAAGATTTAATTTGAATGCAGTGTTTTGCTTGCAAATAACCGTTATACTGTAGATTATAATAACAAGCTAGATGTCATTGACGGTTGAAAAACAAAAAATTAGATGCTTGAAACCCAGAATATGATCCGACACAGATGCACTAATTGGATTAACTTTTGACAGATAATTAGTAATAATTACTATATTTTTCCAAAAAAGGGAACCACTCAGTTGTTCCATCTTATTGTAGTTTATGTCTAGTCCTTAGTAAAGCTGATATTTTTACAAGATTCCTCCATTGATTGCAACCTTAATGTCAACCATATAGTAATTTAATTAGTAATTCATCCTCGTGGAACCATGACCAACTAATTACCACAAAAATGTCCTTCTATAGAAAATCCTAAAGATCCAACAACTTTAATTATTAACTATCCTAAAAGAGCGACATGTAACTCTGCTCTCTGTAGCTTTTACAATTCCATATTGAATATGTACTTTTAGAATAGAAGTGACTCTGGTGAGCAGCCAGCAGGACACTCCGCCTCCAGCCCCAAAGTCACAGATTTAAACTCTGTCATGCTCTGAGTGCTCCAGGCATTAAAGTGACTTAATTCTCTGCCGTTTTGAAGGGTAACTCTTATCTAAATTAAGTGCTTTCTCAAGGTCAAAACAGTGTCCCGAAACTTATCACAGCCACTTTTCTGTTAGAATGGTGACTCCATTATGAGAGCATCAGTGTGCCTGCAGTCTTAACACTTGTATTCATGAGGCGTCCTTCTAAGTGCATCGGCGTAGGTTTGGTCTCAACATTGGGGGCATTTAATAAGTGGAGGGACCTCATTTCCTGCACCCTGGTGATTTTATTTGCATGAATTCGTGGTGGAAATGTTATTGACGTAAAGGAAAAGACTGAATTCACTCACCGGGTGACATTTCAAAACACAAAGATGTGATGGAATGTGGAGCAGGAAAGCACTCGCGAATTTTGTATAGCTTCAAATATTTACTGTCCTGTCAATCAACGTCTCCTATTTAATGCCATCTCTTCTGAGACATCCCACGCGTACATGGTTTCTTCTTTCCTCCTTGTTTCTAGCTTTAACCTCCTATAAAATCATTGGTACATTAATAAGTAGAAAATAGAGAGAATATAAGGAAGACAAGTAAGAAGATTGTAACGTAGTGTAACAAAACTGTATGAAATCTTAATTTAATAAGAATAAACTGTAATAATATGTAACAAATAAAAATGTACCTGGCCTATAAGACCAAAAGATCACAGAAAAAGTCTAATCATGCACGAATACCACCATCGTGTGGCTTATTGCCTTCCAGTTCTGAAAAAGTTCAAGCTTGATTGCACTTTTCAAACTAGCAGATCAAATACGCCCGAGTGCAGAGGAGAAGGGCGGGAATTCATGGCGCCGATTTACCGCGCAGCGCTCTGCAGCTGATGAAATGATCACCATTGATTGTAGAAATCAAGGATTACATCTAAAGAACTAAGAACGTCAAAAGAACGATACAACAGAGCGACCGTAGTTTTTAATGAGGTTGTCTAAAACTCTGCGTGTTCACCATCGTACAGACTCGTGGGGTTTCATGTCCTTTGGATGCAGAGAGACACTCTCTCTTTAAGAAATAATGATGGAGGTCTGAGCCCCGGGGACTCTTGTGGGGGGGTCGCGGCAACGCTGATAACACCAGAGGAGAAATGCCCCCCCCCCTGCCTTCTGCGCCTCTGCCTCTGTGTGTGTTCACTGTAAGAATAATTGGAAATATTTGGCTCAAATAATGCTGGGGACACATCTGTTGTCCCAAAGCATTGATTAGGACACACCGTCCATATGCAGACCTGCGCCCTCGTCTCACTCGGCCCCCTGATTTCCTCTGTGTGTGTCTTTTTGTCCAGGCTCAGAGTTTTTAAGTCCCTCAGTGATATCAGTTCTATTAAAATAACTGGTTGACACGACGGTGTCTCTGAGATTGATAATGGCGTTAGATCAGTGTTTGAATATTCATGTGCACATGCAACACACCCTGCCTCCTCCATATCATTTACATTCACTTTTTGTGAGTGTTGTCTAATGAAAAGATAAACACTGGGCTCGGCCTTAATTGAAATACAATGACCTGATTGGGGTAATTCATCTAATGATCAAACCCACAACACTATGGATTTGCAAGCACTTCATTAATTTGAATTAAGGCCGAGGCTCTGCCGCAGTGCAATTATGAATTCAATTTCAATTGATTTCCCCTGGCCGTCATGCAGCAATGTACAAAGATGCTTTCACGAGGTTCCTCTACGGCCTCTGGGCCTATTCTGGAGTGACACATTCCTTTAAAAGTCCAGTGTTAGTCTGACATTAGCTAAGGTTAAGCACAATCAGGGACAAGAGACGGACATTTGCCTGCTCTGACATGTGAAACCAGTGGATGGGAGACCAGAGTAGAGCAGGACGCTGGTTGCTGTGGTAAAACAGCCGGCTAACCTGCGGTTCCCCTGGCGATTGTTCCGCCATCCATTCCGGCTTCAGCTGCCTCCACAATGACCAGCTGCAGCCCCAGTCGCACTGCTATTGCCATGGTAACCAAGTTAGAGGTTTAGGGAAGTGAGTAATCTAATCTTCCCACTCTGTGGCATTGCGATAAGGCGCTCCGCCGCCAGCCCACACGCGTGTTTGTGCATGTCCTGTTTGGTCATTCTACACGGCATGCCCCTCTCTCACACACACACACACACACACACAGAACCCATCTGGCCAACATGCTCCCCCCTAACAAGCAGGTGAAGGCCGAACTTTACTGAAGTTGACATCCTGCAGCAACAGCATTGACATTAAAGGAAACGTCCCCTGCTTTTATTGTGCAGCTACAAACCAAAAAGGTTTGACTTGTTTCATTGATTTCTGCCACATGCAGGGCAGCATTTTAGGTTCTATAATATATACATATTCTTTTGTCAGCTATGGTCCCATTTTAAGTAAAAAAAACGTGGTCCAAATATGGTCACGTCCGTTCACTGGTTGCCAAACACAGAGACGGCGATGGCCAAAATGCCCAGAGGGGACGAGTTCACGTTGAACGGACTGTCTGATCCGTCCTGCTTGATCCACCACAGAAGTATTAGTTGTGAGGGACGAACATGGAAGGGCTTTCCGAGTAAGACGGAAATGAGAAAATGTTATATTTATATATGGATTTGTATTTATTAAAGGATATTTTACAGATCTATTACCAGTCAGAAGTTTGGACACACCCTCTCATTGAATTGAATGAAAGGTGTGTCCAGACCTTTGACTGGTACTGTGTATGTTAGTAAAGTAATGGTGTATATTACTGCGTGGTGCTAATGTAGTTCATACGAGTGTGTTTTCTTCATTTCGCGGTGCATTTATGGAGCCGAGTGTAAAAATGCCGAAGCTTCACCTCAACTTGTAATATAACAATACATAATTAGCTGTAGTTGTGGTTGCTAAAAATGGCTAACGTAGCTGGTGCTGAAAGCTTATTACTGTGGCAGCAATAACAATACAGGCTGTGGTTTAACAAGATGTGGTATAACAGACATTTGTGCACATATACGATGCTTTGACTGTTTTTTAATTCAAGTGCAATTTAAAACACTGAATTTCTAAATCCAGCAGGTGTATGCGTGATTTAAACAACGGGTTTTACAGTATGACGTAAACTGAAAAAGACGAGTCTGTCAAGACAAACATCTACCAAACAGCAGCAATGGATACTCCATTTATATTCCCAGTCGCTGATGATGGTAAAACCAAAGACAAAGGATAGTGGTGGACTCGCTGCGCACACAAACGGCACCATTCCTCATGAAAAGGAGGGATAGTGCAGGTTTTATTTTTAAACGTACCCTAAGATGGCCCACACGTTAAAAACAGCCCGCTGTCTCACAGAGCGTGAGAGGCTCGCTCGATGAGCCTTGATCCCGGCACGGGGATCAGCCAGTATATAGACGCAGAGGGATGGGATCTGCAAATGAGATGGAGGCAAAGTCGTCAGATCCCTTCAGCCGCACACGTTCCCTCTCCTTTTTCCATCGCTCACCTCTGCTGCTTTTGCTTTTTCTTCTTCTCTCCGCGGGAACATATCCAATCATACCACTCTGAAATTAATATTAAAATTTCCCTTGCGTGTGTGTGTGTGTGCACAGCAGGGGCTCTGAATGAGATGAGTTGGGTGGTGGTGGTGGTGGTGGTGGGGTTCAGACTGCGGCGAGGAGGGAACGTAAGCGGCGAGTGGCAGCCGCCGCATGTCACAGCTATCAGTGGAGGTGGGCGAAAAGTGGGACGGAGGCTGATGAGAATAGCGGGGTCACCTCTGGGCCGGCCCTCGCTCTCACCGGCATCACGGATTTTATTGTCACTTATTTTTTTTGTGGTCCTGAATATAATGGGATAGGGCCGCGACGCAGAGCTGAGCGTCAGGGAAGCAAGATGGGAGGGGAGGGAGGGAGGGACACAAAGGGAGGCATGGACAGATATCGCTATAGAGAAATGGAAGGGTAGGACTTTTTTCTGTAATGGCCAGGATTTGATCGGGATTAAGAGAGGGAACAAGGGTATCGGGTGGGCCGAATTTGAGCGGTGTGTTGTGTGGGAATACATGTGTATGTGTACTGTGTGTGTGTGTGAACTTAATCGCAGAAGGATTTGAAACGTCCTCCCAGGAATCAGTGTATACTGACTGTCAGCATTTGTGAACTTTAACCTTTACCTGGTGAAAAGTAGATTGTAAAAGCACACACACAGCCGCCAGCGGCTTCTTATAATGTCAAAATATACAGCGGCTTATAAAACAAATGACAGATTGTATCTTCATCGTCCGGGGAAACCTGGCAGACAATATATCAGCTCAGTGATACGCAGTTACACTGTCCCATAACCATCTGCTGTGTACACCGTCTCACAGTGTAAGTGCCGTGGCCGTAAAGACTGTACTCGGGAAAACACAGATTATGTCCCAGATAAATGAAGGCTCATAATCCTTCACACGGCGGCAGCAGGGACGCCACCCCGTCCTTTTGGCCCTTCCCCAGGGATTTCAGGTCACGCCTTCTTATGTAAGCCTGGTAGAAAAGACTTGTGATGGAACATTGGCGCTCATGCCAGCCGTCTTTCTCCGTGTCCTGGGTTCATACACGCTGGTATCATTCACACTTTAATACAAAGTTATCACACTGTTGCAATAACTTTGTGTCAGAGGTTTTCAGTCACCTTTGATGCTCCCCTGGTAGAAAGTTCCAGTTTGGTCAAGTCCCAGTTTCCAGCAATCACGCCGGCTGTCGTTTCCTTTGTCAGCGGCTCGTTAGAGGCGGCGTGTGGCTGGGTGATGCTAGCAAAGCAGTTTGGTGTTACAGGCTCACGGAGAGACATTGGCCTCAATTCCAGGTATGAAGAGAGAGAGAGAATATGGGGAGGATTCTCTCGTGGGTCATTTTATCACCAAGATCTTTTAGTTTTTTCCTTTGCATAAATATAATTGCTGCACCTACTATTCTGCTGATGCTCAGCTGAGCAGAAACCCGGAAAAGGTAATTGTATATGGCACTTAAATTCACAGCTAAGGTATAATATCTGCTAGACACCTTGTAGGTATTTGTTTGACTCATCCTTATTATTTATAGAAGCCATTATTGCAGCAGGCCTTGATGAAAGTAGGGCGTACATTACACGTGTTTCAACAGTGGGCTTCATTAGTGGATTTATTTTCCAATTTACACTAGAAATGTCAGGGGTTGTAGATGCACATTTATATATAAAGTTAGTCCTCATTATCACTTTTACATAAAAAAAGGTTGAGATGATGTACAAAGTCTCCATTTTGCATTATTCAAACAAAAGTTCATATTTTTCTTTTGCTGGGTTCATGATGAATTCTCCCCTTAATACAGTTTAATCACCATAAACCAAGGGCAGCCTTTTCTGAATCGTCTCATCAACAGTGCAAATTAGCTTTCCACTGGCTCTCTGCAGGCATTCACCAGCGCCGTGCTCCACATGTAAACATCTGAAGGCTGTTTATTTTTGGGCTTTAAGATTCCTCTCTGGAGGATTGTGCGAATCCCTGGTGGCGCTGAAGTGGGGAGAAACTGAGCGCGCTAATGGCTTTGTGTTTTGAGAGCGGAACGTATAGGTTGTGCTTTGGGAATGCCCAGAAAAGGCTTCTGGTTTGTTTACATCAGAAGATAAGATCGTTTTGAGGGTCGTGCGGGTGCATTGGCATTTTTTGTTTTCGTTTACTTCATCTGCGAGTGGCGTGGCGGTCCGCAAGGCGCGCTAGCAGTGCCCCCAAATAACAATCTCCCAGTCCAGCCTAAATGTTTTCATCCGCCCATTGTCTATTGATTTTGTTCTGATGTTTTCTTTGTTTTGCTCACTGATCCACATTCAACAGCAGTAAGAAGCAGTTTGCCATTTTCAAATTGGAAAATGGAAGCAGGCCAAAGTCATCAGAAGGTATTTAACCTTTGAACCTTTTAACAACATGAAGTACAGAAGAACAGCAAACATGATACATTAAATTGTGCAACATATTGGTTTAAATAGAATTACATAAACCTATCAATAAATAAATAAAAAATATTCCCATTAGCATATGAATATTATAGTACGGTGTATGCTTTTATGATATTTTATAATACCATACAAGTACTGCAGTGGGTTCTACCTTTATGCTAAAGAAGTTCTCACACATCTTGTTAGAAAATGGAAAAAATATGTTTAAGTCACTTTGGCCACGCTCATGAAATGCTATAGCCAGTCCATCACTGCACCTCTATCTGCTGGATTATCTTCAGATGGTTTATGAGCGATTTGACGTTACTGAGGAGACGTGTTTTAGTCTCAATAAAAGTTACTCCGGAGAATATTATATATCCGGAGGCCTGTGGGGCGTCACTCCTCTCCCAAGGCCTGTGCAGCGCTTTATGGCTTCTGAATTCTCTTCAATGAGGGAAAAGTCGTGCGGAAGTAAGTAAACTATAAAACCGTCATAACTGATTAATTGTGGACTTTTTCAAAATGATGCAGTGGTTCCAACATGTCCCAAGGGGATGTTTGAGTTAATAATTGATCCTTTGCCTAGTTTGCCCCCCCGCTGCTGCTCCGTCAGACTATCAGAGCGAGCACGGTCCCTGAACAGACTCGCTGAATAAATATGGTGTTGTTTTTTAGAAAAGTAAAAAACAACAGAAGATGTTTATGTTATTGGGAGTTTGCTGCTCCTCACTATCAGAATTTATTTAACAGGTTATTACGCTGTGAGCATTTAGCAGTTTAAGCGCGTTAACCTCACCCTCTCAGACAATAGGAGGCAATAATCTGTTGAATAGCTGTTGATTTCTTTTTTAGGTGTTGATTGTAAGGACATCACAACAATTAACACATTTTATTTAAGATTTCCATCAACCTCTTTAACTGTGAGAATTTGCAATGCAGTAAAACCAAACAGCACTGCTCTTAAGCAGTTAAAAATAGTTATTAGCATCACGGAGCAAAAGAATCAACTTTTCTGACTTTCTTTTCTTTGTTGGAATACTTCCACCGAAAACTATGATTTAATTGGAACAAAGACAGAACACATTGTAGATTCTGGCAGTGCATTTCCATGCAGTGCCAATGATTATTAGAATCAATTCTCTAAAAAAAACTAAACTTATAAAACACCTTTTAATATCATCATTTGCTTCAACAACGTTATTTCTAAAAGTATTTTATACGTTTGCTTTAATTTGATAACCAATGTGAATGTATCAATATTTTATTTTAGATAAGTTACAGAAACTGAAAAATATCAGATAAAGGCCTTTTTTGTGTGCCATCTTTATTGAACTGTTTATGTCAGACCCCCTTAAATGAGGCTGCCTGTGGGACGATACATTACAGTTACTACAGTACAGTTTCGCAAAGGCTCCCAAAGTGAGTATTTCCCCGTTGACCTCATTGTTAAAATGCAAACCAACTACAGGAGAAATAGGCATGTTTACATCCTGGCAGCGCGGAGGGAACCATTGTATGATTCACCAGGTTGATGAGGTTGAAGTTCGGCGTAATCGAGGGCGCGGCCGCTTTGGGTCACAGGTGGGTGCCTCCTCAGGTCGCTGGCTGCCGGCCCTCTCTTTGTATCACCCGGGGTAATTGGCTCAGATACCACCCAATTTGCGCTTCACGATGGCCTTTCAGAAACTTGGGAGTGTTTTGTGTGCACCAAACTGCCTGGAGACAGTCAGCAACTGCTAAACCTTTTCCCCTTCCCTCTCGGTCTGCTCCCCAATCTGCTGTCCTTTAGCCCCGGCCAATCCTCTCTGGTGGTCTTGTGCACACGGGATTAGCCAGTAGCCTGTCGTTTTCTCATCCTCTCCCTCCCGCGAGACCAAACCCCGCCATCCGGCTCACCCCCGGCTCCGCTCCAACACTCGGCGGTGCGCAGTTGGCCCCCGCGGGGTTGTGGCAAGTTTAGACGTGCCGTGGCGGGGCTCAGTGGGCTGCCAGCCAACACAGGTGGACTTGATGCAGACTAGTTGGCGGCTGGAGGCTGACATTTCCTGAGACACTCTGTCACCGATGCACAGTGGAGCGCGCAGGTGATGGTGACAGAAGGGGCATTACTGCGCCAAGGGTGCTAAGGTATGTGTTTGCCCAAGGGCAGAGGGTGCAAGAACATTTTTGTTTTCCTAACTTAACCATCTGATGCCAAAATCACGTTTTCACTGAATAATCGCCCAGAACTGCAACGTTTATCACACCCAGAAGCTGTAAAAATCATAATCATAATCCTCCAATTCACAGTTTGTGAACACATCCCGTGTGACAAATGCTTTCATCAGAACGCAATCAAAATAACTGGTTCCATATGAAAAACGTCTCGCCCCAGTGAGGCCGTCGATGGCTGCATCGGCGGCGGGTCAAATGGTTAAAGTGATTTTCTAGTTTGATATTTTACTATCGATAATAGCATCAATAGCTCGTTTAAAAAAAGTCAACATAAAATGTTTTCATACTCAGAATTGCTATACGGTGATGAAAAATACAATCCATTAGTGAGAATATTGGCTTGGATAATAGCTGACTATTTACACATGGCTCAATATTTGCAAATTGTGTTCATCTAAGAGTAAATACTAAATATAGGTAAACTGGAGAATGCAGCACCTCGTGAGGAACAACGATCAAATCTGTTTGCAATGGTTCTTGTATGACGCCTTTCTATTGCAGAACATCACAATCATTTCTATAGTTGACTTAGTATCAATATATATCTTAAAATAGACCACGTCTATATTTGCGTTTAGCTCTTTAATCCCCTTAAACCAAAATGATCGGTTCAGATATTTTAGAATATATTTGTTTTAACACAATACTCAGATTCCAGGTTAATGGTCACTGCCATCATTTCCCTGAAGCTTGGTGGCATGAGGAGACCCCACCTCAACAGACACAACAGCCCTTATGCACAAACACTTTCATTTTATCCTCCTTAAACTTTCACACTTTTTTTCTGTCAAGTCAGAACCACCAAACAATCTGAACTGGTCAAACTTTGTAGCAAATTTCTGTTTTGGGGCGATAAAAATTCCTCAGGAATATTGGACCTTTTTCAGTTTCAGTAGTCGTATGAAAAGACTGGAAACAATTAAAGTAATACTGAGAAATACATTTGGCATTGTGTGCGGCGGGTCCCTAGCTGCTCCCGTCTGTCCTTTGTTACTGAGCAGGCCCGTCTTCAGTGGGTTATTAGTGTTTTTTTCACTGCAAACGGCTGCTGTGGCGGTGAGGCTGTGGGCCAGACAGCCAGACGATGAGCTGCAAACTCACTTTGAAGCTCTGCACGGCTGCAGATTCAGGTGGCAATTTGCTTTAGATTCATCACCACAAAAGACACCTTTCACATTGTGCTCCGGCAGACAGGATTTTCCGCGGTGGGTTTTGTGTCGGACTTAAAGTGACCTCACCACAGACCTATCGGTGCCTCACAATCATTCATTACGTTTATGATCGTAATGGGTGATGAGCTGTCGCTTTATTTTCATCTTTTTCTGTCTACCTCGCTTTTGATAACAAAACAATAGCGCGTGGTTTGTTGAGCAATGTTTTACTTTAGGAGGATGGATCCATTCATACATGTTTATCTACTGTCAAGCATCCTAATAGTATATTTAGCTTTCTCCTTTTTACATCTAGAAAATTGTCAGGTAAAACGCCGTAGCTGTGCCTGCTGTGCGTAGCGACGCTAAAGGAGTCTTCCCCGGCGCCAAACGCCTGAGTGAATTGCATGTTTGGATGGAGGGGCTCCTAAATGCTTCTGAGAAATAAGTAGCTAAATTATAATGGAGCTGTTGGAACAACTGTCAGACATTGAAAGTGCATGTGAGCACAACGGCTTCATAATAGTAGTTTTCTTCTGGGGAGCTTCGTCCTTTCCGGCTGGTTGCAGATTTCCGTACGATGGCCGTGTTTAACAGATCAATTTATTTACAGCAGATTAACTGAGCCCCAAGATAAGATTAAAGCTCTGGATTGATGCTAAACTGATAGTACACTAGTAAAATGACCTTTTGAGGGTTGAAGTGGGTTTTCTTTTTTTAATTAGCAAATGTTGCTATCATTAGATTTTAATCAGTTTTCACGGGTTTAGTAATGGCTTTGAAATTCTCACTATATTATCTGATTTATAGAGATTCCCACAAAAACACTCTCTCTACGGAGAAGAATTGGGAGCTGGTGTGTTGCCAGCTGACCACTCCGACCTGAGTGCGCGGGATCCGCCGTAGCTTTCAGCTGAGCCTGAAGACGAGCCGGTACTCACCAGGCTTTTTACATTTTGCTTCGCAAAGAGAGGAAGGAACAGCATTCTAGCTCGTCATTCCTGCCAACCTTTCATTTTATGCTAAGCTAGCTAGTTGTCTCCAAGCTCTAACTCCATATAATGCACACATATGGAAGTGGAAGGAAGCTCCTCATCCAAATAATACAATTTCTAAAATTTCAGATAGTTGCTTTTCAAGCATTTCAAACATTTTTGTGAGGGTTCCACAATGAACTCGGCAGTAATGTATTTGCTCAGCCAGTTTTGGGGTGTATTATTTAGGGTTCATTTTCAAAATACAATCCGAGCACAAGGAAACGACAGCCCAAACTTCTTTTTTTTTACTTTACTTTTGGGCACAATGACCACTTTGCCAACAGGAGAGCGTTAAGATTTTCCACAAGGGCGAATGATTAACGATGGAGACGGAGAAACAGAGGCTGTTTGTTGCTACCCGCCAGCTCATTCCTGTACGTTCTCCCCATTATCCTGAGGCTTGGAGAGTAAATATGTGAAGGTTACAGAGGCCTAGCTGCTACTGCAGCTTGAGAGGGAATTTAATGGAAATGTCCGTTGAGAATACCGATGCGAGATATGGATGACAAATTCAAAATACATGTGAGTTGTGTATGTGAGGACAAATATTGGAGTAACGGAAGGAAGATCCACTGCATTTTGATTCCTTGTGGGTGTTATCTCCCGCTTTCATATGAATTAGATATAATAGAAATTAGGGAGAAACAGAGGCATGAATTATTAATTGTGGTTGGTTGATGTTTTTGCAGTATAATAGACACTGGGTGCTGTGGGCCGGGTGTGGCTTTGACATAACGAATTTGTCAGATCAAACTAAAATATAACCGTATAAATGCGTGTCCTTTAGGAGGGTAGCCTGCATTGAATTCCCCCTGTGTTATTTTGAGTCAGATGTGACTTGCTTGAGGCTAGTTCATCATATTTCCGGTTTAAACTGGAATCTTGTCTGGGACACGATAATGGGATGGACTGTTCCAAAAACGGATCTTTGCAAATACAGAAGAAGAAAGTCACAACAGCTGTAGTTGCCAAAGCAGTGCAGCAAATAGAGCTGTTCCAAGAGGTCTTATGCTCAGTTCAAAACAATCTAATTTGTATAATTTGTGTTAGCATAGATGGACATATTTGGTTTTTTTTACACATTTATGCCATAAAGATGTTGAAGAAAGATGTCACACAATGCTGTTCATTTTACACTTATGCAGAAAGAATCATTACTCCTGAAACTGTCAGCATTATTTTGGCATCAGCACCATAACTTAAAGGAAATCACTGACATTGTGGGAAATGTGCCTATTTGCTTCCTTGCCAAGTCAGACGGGCAGATCGATATCAATCACTCTGTGCATTCACTTTGGAGCCAGAGCCAGAAAGCCATTGGCTTAGCTTAGCATTGAGGCTGGAAGCAAGGGGGGGAACAGCTGGACCAGGGGGGCGCCCCACTCCTTTTTGGCTCGCAATATACATTTCAATCGACCAAGTCATGGAAACCTACCTACCTTATTTAACTCGTCCCCAGCACAGTCAACACTAAAAGTCTTGGAAAGAAGATGGAATGGGATGGACAGATCTTCTCATTCCGATCAACATGCATATTTTCTTAAATACAATCTGGATTGGCAACAGTATCAGACGGCAACCTCTGGGACTGAAAAGTGAAGCCAATGCTGACTTATTTTTGCAACCAGAGGAGTCGCCCCCTGCTGGCCTTTAGAATGAGGAAGGACATTATGCGTCGTTATGTCCTTCATCTACAACTGCACTGTTCAGTTTGGTGGAAAGTTCATCTTAACATCTTCGGTTGCTTAAAGATGTCTTGTTGAGAGTTTGGTTGTACGGTTTAGTATGCCTGAAGAACAGTGAGTTACGCTTAATATAAATGCTCCTCTAAATTTCTTATCAAACCACTTACATATTTATCAATGATCAAGAAGAAAATTATGATCACTCCCAAAAGTTTATTGAACAACCCGAATGCTCTTTTCCAGAGCTCAGTGACTGTTTCTAAGCGAATGAAAGACAGACGCTTACCAATTCAGGCTAGACGAGAACAGAACGTAGGATCTAATCCTCTCAAAGCTGGTAAAGATGAAGGTTTAAATCCATAATTCCTCATTTTAATCCATTGAAAAAGGCTCTGACCCAATTGAGGACCTTATTCACTGATTTGTTAATGGCTGCACGGTCACCACTAATGGGTCGGTAGTTATACCTGGCTGCCGCTGCCCCTTCCATACCAATGGGTGCTCATTCAGCCACTCAAATGACTGCTGAATTGAGTTCCGACTCAGTTTATTGCAGAAGCCAGAAGCCTTTTTTTCATTGTGAATTATAAAAAAGTGGGAGGATTAGACATTTTTTGAGTGACAACTGACGACATCATTAAACAACGCCATGTGTTTCCGCTCCTCCTTTTATGTGAGTCTGCGATTCCAACCGCCTGCAACATGAATGAAGAAATCCAGTGATATGTTGCAACACTTAAGCTGCAAGGTCGCACGTGGATCATCTTTACACCATGCACCAGCAAGCCTTGATGTTGGCTGTCACTTCTGATCGGCAAGACCAGCCAGTAATAAATCCACCTTGTTGAGATTCACGACGTGTTTGCGCCAAACTGAGCCAATGGGGAAACAAGCATCCTCCTTTTCCGCTGCTTTTATCATTTTGCTGTGAAGTTGTAGACGAGGACGCCTTAGGGCGCGGCTACCTTGATCGCCGCCGCGGCGTGGTCCGGTGTGGGCGTGGTCCGGTCTGGGTGCTGTGCACATTTTGGCGCGTATGAAGGCAAAAAAAAAGATGATGATGATGATGCTCCGAAAGCCAAGATGCCAGCGGCCAACCACAAAGTCTGGGCTTTAAAACGGCAGACAACTGAGCAATGAGTCAATATATTGTGACTACGTCCACCTTAGTCTATGTGAGTGATACAACATGGACGATGTTTTGTGTTTACCTGGCAAAGCCCACCGAGCTTCTGATAGTGTCATTATTCATATCAAAGCCATTCTTGCCCCGTGCCTGATTCATTTTGTCATTTGTGTCACTGGAACAACAGCCCTTGGCTCACTTTTTGGAGGAGCTCGGCCCCTCCTCATCGGCCTTATGGCTGACAAATGACTTTTTGAAAAGCGATATGGTCTCCTGCGGGGGGAAAAAAAGAATAGAAATTGAATCCTGGGCCCTATCAGCAGTCTCATCTGTCATCTTTTTAATATTGATGTCCATTATGTTTATGGATTATTTGGCTGTCTTCTGTTCTCTGGCCCAGCTCGCCCTGTCAGATTGGCCACTTGGGGTAGCGATAATGCCATTTGTATTGATTGGTTTCATAGTTTAATTGTCAGCTGGCTTTTTTTTTTAATGGAGTTGCTCACACAACTGAAAGACAACAACGTATGTAAATGAGTCAGAGTTCAAACCACATGTTATACTGGCAGTGTGACTCAGATACTACGTGACCGTACCATAGATTCAGTATCATCATCCCAGGCCATTATCAGCTATTTGGCTCATGTTTATTGCTTCCTGTATCACCTTTCATGGATCACATGTCTGTTTACGGGAAGGAAACTCACTAAGATTTAGCACAGCTGCCAATAGGTCGTATTTCGTTTCACTGCCATGGTGTCATTATTCTGGAGCTGTGAGACAAATGTACATTGTTAGGTGCAGTATATATAGCTAAAACAAATTCTGTTTAGCGCAACAGGCCTACACCTTCATGAAGGCTGTAATGTTTTTTGTTGAAAATATTTTTGGATTTCTAATTGTAGTTTGTTTAATTGTATTCTGCTAAAATAAGAGGGGTTTCTTATATTTTCTCATGTCATGTATATCAATGGAGGCAAGCTGTAGCACACGTCTACTGGGGGTTTCACTGTCCTGTTATACTGTTTATCAAATTACTATAATAATCTGTATTTGTCTTGTTTTTGAACCAGTATTTTTGTCAGTTTTATTGTCCTAAACCAATTCTCTGTGTGCAATATCCCTATCCACTCACAATACAGATTTTATGCATCTTTTTATGTCGTACGAAGCAAACAAATCAGTAAAAACGCTGCAGGGAGTTTGAATAAATCGCCGTAAAAGTGTTTAGCCTGAACCCAGCCTGTGCCGTCTGCCGGGAGGTTCAGTAACAATAGCGAGCCATGTGGGGTCTGCCCTGAATCTGCTTCAATGACCACACGCTGCCGTGTATTTGTAGGATGTATCAGCCCATGTCTGCCTCCCAGCCCTCTGCTCTTCTCCTCTCCCCAGTGTGTTTGCAACCAAGGTCGTAGTGGTCTCGCTCTGCTTTCCACGGGTGTGTGGGCTTCATTCATCATCCGTATGATAGCTGCATGCTAGAGTGCCCTGAATCTCCTGTCTGGGTCTGGGTGTGATTGTGTGTGTCTGTGTGTGTGTGTGCCCAATAAAATAAATTGTCTCTCTTTCTCTCCGTAAGCTCGTTCTAATGCAGTGATTCCCAAACTTTTTCTGTCGATGCTTTGCTTTATCTGATAATGTTGGTGGGTTTCCAAGTGTCTTTTCACTTTAGTGGGCTTCATCTTGTCCGCCACCAGTATTTTAAGACCCACAGCACACTGGGATCGCTCCTCCTGGCCGGCGCTAGTGCTTGTAAAGCCCGAGGACAGATATGCCTCGTTATATTTTCTCGCTTTTAGCTCTTTTTTTTCGCTGTTGTGGTGGTGGTCACGTGGCTCGTTCCAGCTGTAACACACTATCATTTTATCTGCGCTTGACACCGCTCACAAATCTGTACATCTTGGCGCATCACAACCTTATTTATCTCTTATCTTTCCTCTTTCCCTTTCTTTTTGTGTGCTTGTGTGTCCCTCCCTCTATTCATCTGTGGTTGCAACACTGTGCATGTCACATCTTTTGATTGATTTATTTTCTTTCATCTCTATGATCTGGGTGCCGCCACATGATACGGTGCCCTATCTTTTCAACTTGTTTGAAATTGTATTTGTTTTAATCTAATGCACATAACGCGGTGTAGGCGTAGTTCCACTGCACTTCACCCAGTTTGGGGATCACTGTTCTAAAGAAAGATCTTTCTTCCTGTCTCCTTCCCCTAAAAGTCTGTTTCACTGATGTATCTGCTGGAAGGACATCTTCCATGTCTGTGCATACACTACTATCTTCATGTAGAAGAAAAATGTATGCTCAACTGCACTATCGCAGTAAATGATGTAACAGCCAATGCAAGATAAGAGTGCGAGGAAGAAGAAGAAAGGTAGACAAATATGTACTACAGGAGTACGACAAAAGCACAGCACAATAACAACCCCCCCCCCCCCCTTGTTTCAGTAAATATTCAAGGCTACGGGCGGATGGGACGCCACCATGTGTCCCCCGTTTGTCTTTGCAAAAGTTCTGTTGTGATTTTGGTGTTAAAGCAGGTGCATCACCATGGCAACAGTGTCTGATTCTCATTGTAGCCATTAAAGCGTTGAGATTATTGGGAGAGCTTTTTTCACCAGTGCTTTTTTTGATTTTGACAATGATGGACTCGTAGAAATGAATCGGTAGACGGGACGTGCCCATTCAAACCAACGTATAGCGGGATGGTCACGTAGCAGACTGACGAAGGTGAGGTCTTACAGTAGGTTTTGTATCTGTGCTTTCTGAGGCTTTCTTTTCTTGGCTATTTGGGGGAATAAAAGCGAACAACAATGGAAGATGGAAACATACAGTCATTGCTTGTGACGTCACAGTACCAGGTGGTCTGTCCCTGCTTCTGTTTTACAACTTACAGAAGCAGAAAAACACACCTTCTTCTAGTGTAGGGAAGGGAAGGTGAGTGTAGGGTTGGTGCAGACTGGGGGTTTAAATACCAAAGTCACGTTGTTAAATTATGTTATGTTTTAATGGGATGCAAATGGTATGTACAGCATGGCCAAGTTCCAGACACCAGTGAGGGGATTAAATGTGCCCTTTACCTCCAAGGAGGAACCTCCAGGGGCACCTTTTGCGAATGAACCACCATTTCTACTTGGCGTAGAAGAAGGTGAGGCTAGGACACGAGACACACAGGAGGAGGCTCGTCGTCCAGTCCGGCCCAAGCTCGGATCGATACGAGGTGATGTAGGAGCTCGCGGGGGGGGCGGGGGGGGTGATCGCAGGAGCAGTGGATGAGCTAAGCTGTTCAGTCATTACCCGGCCTTGTCTCCTGATTCCAGGGATTAGCAGACGCAGAAACGGGGGGCGATGTTGTGTTAGTGCTACAGGAGACTCTATCAGGGATTTGAGGAGTGGAAAACACTGCCGGGTCCCCAGTCGCCTTTAGTCATTTGTGCCTGCGGGACCGCGTGCGGGGACCCGGGGAAGTGCGTGTGCATAGAAGATGTCCCGGCTGGAGGACAGAAAGGAGAGCGAGCGGAGGCGATGTTGGCATTTGGGCCGTGCGTGTAGGTGAAACAGCAGCAGCGTGGCTCTCAGAATCGTGGAGAGGAGAGTAGGTGCTTGCGTGCCCTCGAGCCTTCATGTGGAGCTGATTGTTTGGCTGAGGACACAGCAGCCAGAGAGACAGGCGAACGTGAACATTTGACAGCCCCACAACATACCCGACGGGTGAAAATGGGGGAAATCACATTTCCGCCGGCGGTCAGAGAGCTGATTCAATTAGCTGCGGTTGCTGCATTTACAGTAGCTTGAACTCTGATGTGAGACAAAGAAAAAAAACAGGCCGCATAATTGAACTGTCTCGCACAATTGAACACCGGAGGACAACACTGACAACAGAGCTGGAAGGTCCATGAATTAGGAAACACTGCTTTGTAATAATTGTGAGCATTAATGACTTTGGAAGGGCGACTTTACACGGCAACGTACTCGTTAGTAGTTGTGTCACGGAGGAAATAACCCTAGAGATTCTGACATCATCAAGGTTATTTTTTTTTTAAATTATAGTGTTACTATAGCTGTTTACAAAGCTTGTGTGTGTGTGTGTGTGTGTGTGTGTGTGTGTGTTTCTTGAAAAACGGTGCAGTGTGAATTTTTAGGCTGGACTATTCAGGCTGGACTCGTGTTGCTGCCCGCTTTGCTCGTACCTCTGCTGCTCTTCCTGCCAGCACATGACGTCTGTAACCTCGTCACCGCCATGAAACTAAAAACCATAATGATTTCCTCTGCTGGAAGGCCATTAGTCACTTTAATGCTTCTTATCTATCTTATCAACCGTATCAAGAAACCTTTCAAAGAATATTTTGGAATCAAATGAAGCTCCATTGGAACTTTGAATAGATTCGATTCCAGAATTAAATATGAGAGCATTGGCTGGAAGCGTTTTTGCAGCAAACGCTGAGACAATTCGACGTTGGAGCTTCGCCGGTGGGCCTCATGCCAACGCAGCTTCACACCTCGTGGTCCCACCAGTCTTGTGACCTGAAGGTAAAGCGAACCAAAGCCGTGAATACCGAGCGCACATCCGGCCACCTGACTGCGAAATGTTCAGTACTCAGAGGACGCGATGCCGCCATGGCTGCCGTCCAACACCTGCAGCCTCAGACACCGCTTCAAAAGGAGAGAACGTTGAAAGCAAAGGCGAGCCGCATGAAAGGAGTTTTACATCCTCAGCAGGGGAACTTTTCAATCTCGTCGGCTGCATTGTGTGTTTGGACCCCCGGCAAAAGAAGCCAATGAAGCATCCGAGTCGAGTTGTGGAGGAGAGAAAGTCACATGATAACTGGATTCAATTGTGAAAGACAGCAAAGTCACTTTGACCTTAAAACAAGAGTCAAACCCAACTTGAGTTTAACGGCAGAAAATGAGGTTGTGACTCCCGAAAAGAGCTCTTCATCCAGCGTGTTGCAGGGAACACAAGAACCAACAAGTCTAGGCGGGAAAGAGTGTGCACACGTGTGTGTGTGTGTGTGTGTGTGTGTGTGTGTGTGTGTGTGTGTGGAGGAAAATGAAATATATGACATGCAGAAATGATGCCAAATGTCACCTCTTTGTCTTCTTTTCCAAAGTTGTCCTCCTGGGCTCTAGAGTTTAAAAATAGAGCTTTTCTATTTTCTAGATGGGGGCCAAGGGGAAAGAGAAGAAGAGCCAGAGCGGAGGAGTCCTCTGTGGAAGGAGAATGCAATTTGAGATTGGCCAGATTGCTTTTTTTCTCTCCCTCTCTCTCTCTCTCTCTCTCTCTGTCTCCACTTCGTCTCTTCCCCTCGGCCGCTCACGAGGCGAGATATGCGCCGGCAGGGTCCCTAAGCCGCCATAAGCCCGACGGCGGTGCCGGCCTCGCCGCCGGAGGAGCCCTTGCACTCCCAGCGCAAGGAAATCAGCGGGATGAAATAAAAGAGGGACTCCAAAAAAGATCAGTGGGGATATTGGTGTGATAGATGAGAGTCAGGCGTGGAGTCCGGAGGGAGAAGACGGGGGGGGGGGGGGGGGTGAAAGGATGAAGGAGATGGCTTCAGTGGGATTACGGCGGGATATGGCGGAATATAAACGCACCGGCGTCGGACGAGGCGGATTTCTCACGGTCACGTTGCGCCCTGGTGCCGGGTTGGTTTCTCCCCGTGGACGCAGCCGCTTCGGGTGAAACGTGTGAAACATTTTCCCTTTGTCTCCTTCTGTCCCGTTCCAGGAGGCGAGGGCTCAGCCGAGGCCGGGCAGAAGGAAACGTCTACCTGCGATATCTGCCAGTTTGGGGCCGAATGCGACGTGGACGCCGAGGATGTTTGGTGAGTTTGTACACACCCCAAAAAAAGCGATGTCGCACCAGATGACCTACACGGTTAGAACCCAATTTTATTATTTTGGGGAAGAAATCCTCCCTCTACTTATATGAGTTTGAACACAGAGACTCTCTGCAGAGGTCCGCTGCTGGACGCCCACTGAAGGTCGACCATTTCATTTAACCTCAATTACTAAAGCAGGGCACGGGGAAAAAGGAGATTTTCACTCATTCTGGAAATCCAATTACTAACCTCACAGGACTTCCCAATGTCAGGCCGGAAATGACTCACCCAAGGAAAGTTCAGCAAAGAAATAACGTTTGTCATGAATTCAACCATTTGTTGCGTTTGCTTGGGACGCGGGCGACGTGCTACCGGCACGCATGAGCAAAGCATGACCAGCGTCCTTTTGCGGGATAAAAGGCTCAACGGGGGGGGGGCAACTGTTTTTCAGCAGCAGAAATTAACACAGTTTGCATGCGACAGCTTCAGTGAAGCGACGTGGCTGATTTGGTGCGGAGCAACAGTCGGCTGGTATCAGCGAAATCAAGGCCGGCCGTGTGAGGAATCCCAGATGCAGCGCTTGAAATTACAAGAGCCCTCTGAGTGTGACTCTCTCAACCTGCCTGATGCAATGGAAAGATAATGTACCTCCGGTGTGCAGAAACTGTAATGACAGCGAGTGGTTTCATGATGCATTGTGAGCCTTTTTGCAAATACCAAGCAGCTGGAGTCCTCCCGACGACAGCCGCTTCCACAAAAGCACCTTAACCTTCCACTCAAACACAGGAATTGATTTCCCGGCAATTTCTTGATCCCCAGAGGTTAAATTCGTAAGTTCACGACGGCACAATGTACTCCATGTCGATGATTTGTGCAGACAAAAACATGTAATGGAGCCGTAAGCACGTGCAGCGTAACTGGAACAAAGCCCCCCCCCCTCTGGAATAACACAATGGATAACACAGGAGGAGCTGCCTAAATCACCAATGTACCCATTAAAGAAGCAGTTGACACAAACAGACATGAATATTTCAGCGTCATTTCTTGTAGAACGCAAACTATCTACTACGCTAACAATTTCTTTTTTAATGTTTCAAAAGCTCCAACATACTTTGACAAGAAGGTTTCTGGTGACAGATGTTGGCAAAAGCAGGTCTTCATCAAGCAGCAGCCGACCGCTGGAATCAGAATCATTTTAAATAGATTTAAATACAAATAATATTGTTCCAATCAGGCAGCAGCTGATTTGAATCAAACAAGGTTGTCAGATAATCAAACGACGTGGGGAAGGTATGACTGAAAAGTCAAAAGTCGTGACACGGTGAAGTGGTGTGTTTGTCATAATGCATTTTGACATTCATGGACAAGTTCATCCATAAATGCCCAATAATTCCTAGCGGACGTGTTTTAGCACATGTAGCACTGCAAGTAGCCTAATAATCAGACTCAAGTGGCATTTTGTTTTCACTTCATCATTCAGTCTGATGTTTTATTCATGCTCACTGTGTTTTGTTTAGGAGCGTATTATTATTTGGCCCTACCCCACTCAATAGAGACCGACGGGTCCGTCTTTGGCGGGAACATCTGCTGCTGACATGCAGGCGGTAGTGGAACTTCTGGCTTATTGATCCAGGAAATCAGTTTGAAAGGAGTCTTGACAGTTTAGGGAAAACTTTTTCTTTTCTACCATTCAATGAGAAGATGGCATCAATCTTCTCATTCAACTTCCTGCAAACAAGTGAATGTACGTTCAGGGACATGAAGCCATGAATTCTTGCTGTCCTGACCCCTCGCAGCTCGCTGCCACTCAGGACTTGCATCTCACAAAATGATTTCATTTTTGAAGATCGTGCTGCAAGAGTTATGTGACATTTATTTGGATAAAGTATTCTGTTGGGTGCTGGTAGCGCTGACCGTGTCACGAGGAGGAAGCAGAATGAAGCATGTTATCAGCGGGAAGCGGCGCGAAGGTGCAGCGCAAACAGGGTCTTCGGGCCTTGAGATGTTTCAGCATTCATTCACAGGCAAAGCGGCTGAACACACACACCGCGCCGCTGTGCTCACAGCTATGACGCCACTGCCTGCTTTAGACTCATCATCCCTTCGGGACACGCGCTTACTTCCTGCTCTCTTGATGCATAATCACTAACTAGGCCAGACTCAAAGCACTATTAAAACCGCTATGATATGAATGCATCACCTTTCAAAATGTCGTTGCTGGTGGCATCAAAAGCAGAGCAATACGCCGCAAGCAGTGTGCTCTTCAGTGCAATCAGTACACGACATGTTGACGCACGCTCGACATTTATGATGAAGGGTTATTTTCTTAATGTGCTTAGAAACGAGCAGTTCGGGAGAAAACCGCTTTTGATGTCCAGACATTCCTTTGATTCTATTTGCCATCATCGCCTCGATACAAATATGGAAAATGAAAGGTTCTCAGTGACCCGTTTTGGAGGCAGAGACTCACACTCGCCCCTCGCAGATCAATAGAGTGTTGCAAAAAGCCATTTAGATCCATCTGTGGTGTAAAACCGTAATCACCCGCAAAAAGCCATGCTTTCAAATCCGTCAATAGCACCCATCAGCGTTGATAGAATTAAGGCGGAGGAGGAGCAGATAGTGAGCTAGTCTTGGAGGGGGGGGTTTAGGCGGGCGCTTGCTGTGTGAACACTGAGTTTAGATAGAACCTTCCCGAGAAAGCAGTTTTGGGCTCAAAGAGGGAGCTTGCCACCTCATTAAAGCCCATTCTAAGAGCAAAAGGACATTTCAATGGAGACAAGTCACAGGGCAACATTCATACACACAACATCCACCGGAAGCCGTCCACACGTTACCGAGGTGGAGAGATTATCATGAGACAATGGAGCACCGGGGACAGACGTGTCCACGCAGAGTGACCCCACGACGTCCCTCCTACACAGGAACAAGACGCCCACAGTGGAATGAGTCGGCCTTTTCTTTGTGTTCATTTTGTGTTGAATTATCAACTCTTCACAGTCGTTTTGCGTCTCTCTGTAGTTGTTTTGCGACTCCTTGCACTCGTTATTAGTCTCTCTGCGGATGATTTGCATCTCTTTGTGGTTGTTTTGTGAGACTTTTGTCCGTGACTCATTGTTTAGTGTTGTAACCCGACACTCATGATGAGTCTTTTTGCAGATGATTTGCATCTCTTTGGAGTCGATTACGGGGGGGCAACTGCTGAGAAGTGTAAGGAAATATGTGTGGTTCATTATAAAACTGTGGCGACATGAAATAGACTGCGGCAGCCCGCCCGAGTCTGTGTAGTTAATGGGAAGCAGCAGGACTTACTGACTTTATATACTGCTTTAGAAAACATAATGAAGCACAAAGTTATTGAGTGATTGGTCGATGTGCCAGAGGTTTTGCAGCCATGTGCTGCTCCGGTTTTAGGATGGAATCAGAGGTCTGTGGTGTTTCCCATCTTCTTTATGAACACATCCCTTTGTTCACAATCTCCAGCTCTCCTTTTTTTTTGTTTGATTTGAAACCCCAAAAATGCCAAATAGGTACATTTGCCCTGTTATTCCTAAAGAGAGCAGACATCTTTCCTACTGGATTTCAGCCTACATGGGTAATTAGGTATAGCGTCATACGTAGCCTAGCACGCTGTTTCTTTACACATATATATACTTTATACGCTGCAATAATGGGGTGAACGAAGGAAGAGAAAGAGACGGACAACATAGTTCTCTTTTTGTTATACTGGACCATTTCATTCCAACCAACGTCGCCTTAGATGATTATCATCATATCGTTCCAGCCTAGAAAATATACATATCCTCTCTTCTCCCTTTCCCCCTTTTACTTTCTGTGTAAACATTGCTGATTTGCTGCCTTTTTCTCTTTCTCTCTCTCTCTCTGTCTGTCCATTTGCCTTTCACTCATTACAGGGAAATTTTCGGCTAGGGATTATAAAAATCAATGCTATGTCCAGTTGCAATAGGGTTTTCTGCTCAGGTTTTGTATATAACAAGCGTTGCTGTGTGTCTATGTTAAAGTGCCTTACAAAGTTCCCTTTAAAATATTTGAAATACACTTCATTCATCTATATGGGAAATTGGACTTCTCTTTTTTAAGGAACAAAATCCTGTTTCTCCCTCAATGGCAGGAAATGGCTTGTTGCTGCCACCGTTCTGCCTCCTCTTCATCGTGGGGACGTTTTGCAGGTGAAGGCTTCTGCTCACTCTGCTTTTCTGTCACGGAGCTCTGAAATTCATCAAACGTTGCAAACAACCTCACACACCGGTACGCTCTCTATGCGTGGAGGTTTGCACTGGGATGACCTCATCTATGAATCCAACTCTGGACTGCTGCCCAACAGTCTACTTTCCCCGGCTTCATCCCTCTCCACATCGCCCCAAACAGCCTTCTCCTTTCAACCTACAGGAACTGATTCCCATTTTAAGCTACGTTTTAGAGAACTGGGGAACTCCGCAGTTTTACCCATTTTCTTTTTATTTTGTGTTCTTTTTGGTCTTTGTACGATACTCCTGTCCTTTTGTAACTCGGTGTGTTATTGCTGTTGTGATTTAAACCAGATTTCTGCTGAGAATAAATGAAATTACTGTCTGTCAGATTAAAGGTTAAATCAAAAGAAAAGTAATAACATACGATGTGTGTGTGTGTGTGTGTGTGTGTGTGTGTGTGTGTGTGTGTGTGGTGTGCTAATGTGTGTAAAGTGCCCTTTTCTCAGTTGGGAGTCAGCAGACAGTCTGATCAATACGACACATCCTGGTAAGAGAGGTCCGCTCTCGTGGAACACACACACTCTGATACGTAGAGTACACACGTTCACACGTTCACACACCCACAACACTTCTCGGCCAATTTGTGCCTCTGAGCAGAATGTGTGGCAGCAATGACTTGGTGTTGGAGAGAGAGGGAGAGAAAAAGAAGAAGAAGTTATCACAAAGCGATCGCGGCCCCCCGTGCATGTAAAGGACTGTCGGGGCACCGTCTGTTTGCAGGTGTTTGAGTGTGTGTGCGGGCGGCATTAGGATGTGTTGACGCACTGCAGTCTGCTAGTATAGTGCCTATTGTGGAGAAAGTGAGAGGCCTCATTAAAAATGTATGAAGCCCAGACATCAGCCACCGAGCATCAGCGGCCTCCCGGGACGGCCGAGGCTCTGAAAGCTCGGCTACGATGGGAGCTGAACGTACACACGTACATGTGTGACGGGTTGATACTCTACGCCCCCCCCCCTCCACTTACACCTCCCCCCTCCCCCCCACGGGTCGGAAGCTCTTAAGACGCTTTGCTTCTGATCCTCAGTTCATCACAGTTCTTCTCGCTGCGTCCTTTCATGATGAAACCATCCTCAATGTGATACTTTTAATGATAAAGCAGCCATTTTAATTGCCATTCTAATCGGCCCTTGAGGGTGCGAGGCTATTGCAAAATTAGTCTGTATTTTTTTGAATCAACTTTAAAGGTTAATTCAAACTAAAAAGAAAAATCTCACTTCCTTCTCGTAGTATTAAGATCTGTGGATTATTTTCACATTTGAAGTTGGAGCGTGTGTCTGCCCCTCTAGAGGATCTGACACTTCCCAGATACACTGTTAATGATCCGATATAAGATACTTATATAGATATATACACTAGCTATATTTATAACAGTGCAATTTACTGTGCGTTCAAGCCAATTCTACCACAATAGAGTTGAAACATTATTGGATAAGATTTGATCTTCTCGGGTCACTATACTAAAAGTATCATTTTAAGTGGTGACACTCGGACACTTCAGAGGCAGATATGAAAAGATCACTTTTTATACGATTTGAGACGTTTGGTTTGAACTGTGATTGTTCATGCTCATAACCCTGATTCGCACTTTTACAACAGTAATTGTGAATTTAATCAAGATTCATTTCTAGTGAAAGAAAAAACGTTTGATAACAACACTTTCCACAGACGGTACTTGCCCTTCTGTGAATACAAATATAGCAATTTGAACCGAAAACTTGAGCAATTAGTATAGTTTTTGTTTCAATTTGCAATTGAATTGCAATTTGTTTTTGTAGGTGCACTTCCTTTGCAGTGGCATCGGCTCCTCTGTTGTGTCAGGAGGGATTCATGACAGCGTCCTTCTTTACATCCTTCTCACCTTGCTGATCCATCCTTACAACAGTAGCTGAGCTCTGCCACACTTTGCTGCCCGCGGTTTCACTCAACGTCAACGTCAGCATTACAAATCATCGCGGCTGATTGAGAAGGCTTCTGCTCCTGTGCGTGCGTGTGCGTGCGTGTGTGCGTGGGCACGCGGTTAGGTGTTGGCGGGCGGCCACGTGGGCGCATATGCAAATGCAGCTGTAAGACAGCTGAATGCTTGTACTTTACTGAGAGTTGGGCACCAGGGGAAAATGCAAAGACCAGGAGAGTAATGACGGATTTATAATTACAGAATCTAGCGTTCAGTGCTACTCAGCAGCAGCCGTCTCGGGAAGCCAATCTGTGTGTAACTTCTGCTGATCAGGATTGCCACACACTACGCACGTGCATGTGCGCGCGAGTGTCGGAACTGACTCTCTGCTATTTTTGGAAGATGTCGCACACACGGACACACACAAACAGAAACCGATGCAGAATGTCTCACACTTAAATTTCACGGAAAATTGTGGCGCGACGGCAAATTGCCCGGTTAATTTGCGAGCTCTGAAAGCATCAAGTAAGCGCGAGAGTCAGTGAGAAAGGAATGCATTAGTCCGCCACAGAAACACTCCAACACATCGGCTCTATAGAAGGATGCAACTGATCCAATATAGCAGGAAAAAAGCTTACGGGTGTAAGCAGCTACTGCAGCTACAGTACATGCCAAAGACGAACGAGCCATTCACTCTGGAGGGAATGAGCTCTGTCTGGAATAACGACTGTATATTTTATTTTTTTGAACATATTATTTATCATAAATATGTTGCAAAAGACCATCTGAAGAGATGTTGTGGATGTGTGCGTGCTGATCGTGTCCAAAGGGATCGTTAATTCATTTAAATACACATCCTTAGCTTAAACAAAATTACAAACATACACATTTTAACCCAAACCAACGGGATTTTTTACGAAACCAGGACACACGCTTTTAATTTGGCCCGCAGACTTCTTCTACAAACAGAGATTCGTATTTCTTTTGTTCCCCCTTGTGCACTTTTGGGGCTGCTATGCCGATAGCGTCACAGCCGCCGCTAGAAGCTACGTGTCCGTCACAGCCGTAAGAACACCAATTTGACCCTTTGAGCCTCAGCCCGGGGGTCTTGTAAAAGATGCAGCCTTTATTTTGCCGGTAGATCACGACCAAGTGGCGGATGGAATCGCACGGTGAAAGCGAGGCTAAGAGGGAAAGAATCCCTACGCCCAGGGTGCCATTATTCTTTAGCCAGCACAATGTACAATCAGCATTTACTTCATAATGGTGAGATAAAGGGGGGGGGGGCAAAGTGTGTATTGCCGTATTAAACTAATCCAGCTATCAGTGGTTATTACTTGCTTGTAATAACAGAGAATCTCCATTTGAGGGTAAAGGTAGTTCACACTTTAGTGCCTAGCTGAGACAATAACACAGCAGACGTGCCTTCGGCCTCCAAGCCAAGTTTCAGCGTCCTCATCTTCATCCAGATCGCTTTTTAGAATTTCTCAGCCGATTGGGCTTTGTTGAAGGACATTAAAAAGAGATGGGGTAATACCAGGAAGCTGCTCTGCATTGTTCAATGGTTTTCTTTATTTCCACCGAGCGGTTTCAGTGTGCACTGATAGCTTTAGCTTATAAGTTATTATTTCCCATTCAGGCTATTTTCAATGTTATCTAAAATAAATTACATATCTGAAAGCCTTAGAACGGTGGCTGTTTTTTGTCCCGCGATTTCTACAGCAACACCAAAATGTACTGCTTTGTTATCTACAATTGTGTCGTTATTAATTGCTTCCTGCCATTATAAGAATACATCATCCGTCAATCAAGCGCTCCCTGCAGTTAAATCCATTTGCTATTGTGTCAGATTGAATGTGCCAGAACCCAGTTTGAACAGGATTACTGTGCACGGTCCGACATCCTGACTGAGTGCAAGCTGCACTGTTTTTTTTTTTCCCCCTGTCTTGTTTTTATAATCCTCCAACGCGTGTGCGTCCCTCGCAGTCGAAACCACGTGCAAGTCTCTCAGAATAAAGACGCCATCGTTCTCATTGACGCCGCAGATCCCATTTGTTTTAGATCTTGACGTAGATCATAAACACAATCCCGGGACGCCTGGACTGATGTGATTTCTCGCTCTGCAGGTGTGTTTGCAACATCGACTGCTCCCACATCAGCTTCAACCCGGTGTGCGCCTCCGACGGCCGTTCCTATGACAACCCCTGCCAGGTGAAGGAGGCGTCCTGTCAGAAGCAGGAACGCATCGAGGTCAAGTACCTGGGACACTGCCAAGGTCAGACCCTCAAACTCACACACACACACACACACACACACACACATGCGGCGGAAGCGGCCGTGTCAGAGGGGGGCCGTGGGGGCAGCTCGCCCGTCTCAATGCACGCCGCGTGATTCTAAATCTCCAACCACATTTCAGACTTCCAGATCTTTCCACTCAATCACATTTCAGGAATAGTGCGCAAAACTAATCCCCAAATGCCACATAGCCCTCGCTGCTATGTATATTGATAATTTTACTGAGTGGTAATCCCCCCTCTTTTCAGTGTAGAGTAGCTTTTATTTGGGTGCAGTGTTTGTTTGTACCGGTCCCAGGGATGAAGTCATTTTATTAATCGCTGTGGTTAAATCCCTACGCCGAGTTATACGACTAATCCACATGGGGAGAAGACAAAGGCGCTTGAGAAACATACTTTCGTGGATGTTTTTTTGTATTTATTTTATTTGAGGGAAAGGAAACACTTTGATTTACCTTCGTTTTAACTCATTCTTCGTTTTACTATAAGATCATGTTGTCGTGCGGTGGAAAGACAGAACGAGACGGCCTCAGTCCAGCGAGGCGCTCCAATCTCAATTGTTAGCGGCCTTTATTGTCTACGGGTGCATTTGTGAGCATCTGACTGGCTCTGCGTCCGCCAAGGGCCAACAGGACAATTGATCCAGATGTGAGGCCCAAGATGAAGGCTATTGGGGAGTAATGGGGAGTAAAGTAATCAGGGCTAACCAGCTCTGGAACACAAAGAGAAATCTGTATTCCCCCATGTTACTCCCTTTGGGTCGGGCCCCTCCGATCGATCCCATCACGGCGCCGCGCGTTCTCTTTCAATCAGGAAAAGCGGAGACCCGAGCAAATGTCAGCAAACGGAGGGATTTAGACTTGTGGAAGAGTAGACCGCGCGTTAGCCAGGATTCACCGATATTTAGATTGCTTCTTTATGCTCATATCACAGACCAACCTTTTACATTTTACTTCCGATTTTGTGTGTGGAAATAGTTCACAATTTGCGGTGTCCTATCATGAAGACCTCATGGTTTAATCGATGTGAAGCTGGGGAATATTAAAGGAGGGTGAGAGAAATATGTGAGGTTCTGAACTAGGGGAAACAATCCTTTCTTTCTATTGTTATTCTTCCGCTGGCGTTCCAAGAGCCAATAAAAAAAACAAAAATAAATACGGGACAAAAAACAAATTAATTGCATCATAAACCCGGGGAAATACTTCACAGACTCAGTTTAAGGGGAATAAATTCACGGACCACTGAAAGAAATCAATTGCAATGAAATGATAGTAATTGTTAGGAGATTTTCTCTAGCCATTGTGGAAGGAGAAAGTCAATGTGCCGTCAATAAGGTGAGCAAAGAAACCATTATTCGCTCTGATCTTTCCCACCAGGCTCTGCTCCATCTCACCCTTTGTTCAGTGAAAGACTTTGGTGACACTTTCTCACTTTTTCAGTGGGAATCTCACATACATACACATTAACTAGACAGGTACACACACCGGGCCAACCCTTTGTCGAGGCCGTGATCCACGTCGAGCTCCTCCACCCGGCATCGGTTGGATTGTGTGACCCATAACGGAGGGGGGCGGAGCCATGGCGGAGGTTGGGGGGGACATGAAATCCGTATATAAATGTTGTTGTTTTTTTGTTTTCGACCTTTCCAGGCGACATCAACATCGACGCCCGGACCGACAACACAGGTGAGTGCGTGGCGGATCCTCCCATTCTGAAACCTGCATCGTTCTCGTACAGCATTTGCAGGCAGTGAATTGTTGACGTGTTGTGTGCGCGTGTGTTTGGCAGTCAAGGAGAAAGAGGACACGAGGAACGAGCTGGCCCGCGGCCTGTACATCCCCTGTCCGGATCACTACAAGAACTACTGCGTCCACGGCGAGTGTCAGTTCCCAAGTATCGTGGCCCAGCCCTCCTGCAGGTACACAAACACAAGGGAGGGGTCGGGACAGTCAGTTGTCATCTGTCGTATCGGTATCATTTTGTGTTTTTTATACATTTGTCAACACTTAATAGCACCATATTTGCAAACAAGTTTACAACATTCCTAAAAAGGAAGCCATATTTTCTAAATATGAGGTGAATTGGGGGGGTTTGGTAGTTATATATAAGGCTCTATGCGTGTTAGCTAATTATGGGCCGGTGCGCAGGGATTCTTATGCAGCAACAAATTAGACTCAATTCATGCCGTCATCGAATCTCTTTACATAGTAACTCTGACAATATCACGGCTATGAGTGAGTCCTGCATGAAGCAAAAGGACTCTTTCATAGCTTTTTTATGCTTGGCCATCCTTTTTGTTAATATAACGTCTCACCACACCGGAGGCTCAGCTTGAAGTGGAACAAAAACTCAACTTTGAAAAGAAGACCTTGTTTCATTCCCCTCAGTGATTCCCAGAATACAGCGAACCAACCAACACGCACACGGTGCAGATGTCTGCCCTGACCTTGGACTTTCCTTGGTCCTATTTTGGCTTCATAAGTATTCTGAAAACAAATGCATGCAAAGCCACTTCACGCACACACAGACACACACTTGCAGAGCAGCAGGCGCACAGCTGCAACCTTTCAGCACGCACACAGTGTTCACCTGAGCACACAAGATAGACGTGGACACAGGCAGCCCAGACATGCATTTAGATAAAGGTACAATGAGGAAGGCTATTAACCCCCCCCCCACACACACACACACACACACACACACACACACACACACACACACACACACAATGAACGCACATGTGTGCGGCTCAGGTCTGCCGTCTTTTACGGCCCGATAGCGCCTCAGCCAAGGGGGTCTTGGTATCGCTCGCTCCCACTATCTCTCTCTCTCTCTCTCTCTCTCTCTCTCTCTCTCTCTCTCTCTCTCTCTCTCTCTCTCTCTCTCTCTTTTCTCTACAACCTCGATCGCCCCGGCTCACCCAGCCAGACGTCCATTCTTCATGCATATAGAGCAGGGATCCGCAGGTGAAGGCTTTGCGAAAGGTCTTTGCTGCCCCCTGCTGGCTGCAGGAGCGTCCTGGAGGTTGTGTCCTAATGATCAGTGCGGGGAGGGAGGTCTGGGTGGGAGGGGGCATAGTGGTCTCTCTGTGCGAGAGCAGCGAGCACAAACAGAACGGGGTTGCAATGTTCCTCTCACCCTGTGTCGGAGAATGTGAAGGAGACTCTGTGTGTGTGCGTGTGTGTGTGTGTATGTGTGTGTGTGTGTGTGTGTGTGTGTGTGTGTGTGTGTGTGTGTGTGTGTGTCCGTACCAAACAAGGACATGCAGGTGTTGGTTTGTAACAACCTCCCCAGAGAGGAAAGTCTAGGGGAGATGGAGAGAGAACAAGAGATTAAAAGGGGAACCATTTTAGCTCCTCTCTGAGGACAGAAATCATCTCTATTAGTCTCTTTCTCCCCCCTCTGTGTGTGTGCGTGTGTGCGTGTGTGTGTGTGTTTCTGGCTCTCTCTCATACTGCGTCCACACTAAGCCGACTCAATCCGAAAGCGCCAATTACGTTGACGCCGCACGTCCCTACTGGTGCTTTTAAGTTGCTTTTCTGAAGTACCACCGTCACATTGACGATGGTGATTAGACCGTCCATCACGTCGCTGTTCTGTGACCATGTGACAAACGCGGCTCACTGCCGCTGCTGTTTGACCAAAGGCAAATGATGATGAACATCCTCACGGCGCTCCGCCGACACAAAAGGATCGTTCCATCGCGACGCCTTTACCAAACGGGAACTGACGTCTCAATTAGAAACGATACGGGAACAATGGACCCGTCTCCCCGATGCAAAAGAAATGACTCCCTCTTTCTCTCTCTTTCCATCTCACTTCATGTGCGTGTGCGTTCCCAGCTGTCACTCGGGTTTCAGAGGCCCCCAGTGTGACGTCAAAGAGTACAACGTGCTCTACGTGGTGCCGGGCTCCGGCAAACTGCACTACGTCCTCATCGCCTCCATCATTGGAGCGCTGCAGGTGGTCATCATCTGTGTGGTGGTGCTCTGCATTACAAGGTGAGTCAATTCCCAACACACACACACACGCACGCACACGCACAGTCACATTCATACTAACGAGCTGGGCAGCAGTGTTTTTCACGCGGTCTGTACTTAGGAGTCACAGGAGGGCCTGCAGGGGGTCCCGAGCCCGGAGGAAACAGCTGAAAGGTCACCTTGCTGAGGCACACACACACACACACACACACACACACACACACACACACACAGATGAAGAAAACATTCAGTGTTCACACAAGCACAGAGATATCTGACTTTTGTATTTACAGTAAAAGCTCCCTCGCACACACTTATATAAATAGCATGGGGCCGTCTCTGCCTCCAGCTCACCCAATTTACAACATTTAATAAAAGATTTGTAAAAGAGTTTTGGCAGAGACGAAACTGCCCCTCTGAGCAAGAGGGCCGTAGACAAAGAGGACGAGCGAGCGGCGGTAAAGGGCGTAGGGAGAGAGACAAAGGGGAGGAGAAGGAAAGAGAATTATTTCATTGAGCACACACTCCAATCGATTAGGGCGTCTGGCTGCTGGGCCACAATCATTCAGAGCGACAACTATTAAAAAAAACATCTCACAATGCAGCACGCGGCTCTCACTCGTTTCAGTGGAGTTGAGTTTGAACAAAATGTGTAGGGGAATGAATAGATGCCCTTTGTGAGGTACGGCGTGCTTTATCCTTCGTGGGAACCGACTCAACAAGGTGCTGGAAACATCCATCATGTGAGCCCCGCCAATGGTCACGGCCCCTAATGGTCACGGCCCCTAATGGTCACGGCCCCTAATGGTCACGGCCCCTAATGGTCACGGCCCCTAATGGTGGCTGTAATGCAACGTATGCTCATAAAACGGTCCACGTGACGAAAAGAGTGATTTCTATTTAGGCGACTAAAACACCAAAAAAAGATTGTGAAACACTCATTCAGGCCACAGACATACCCAGTAAGGTTTAGGAAAAGCTTTAAATACCCAACCCCATCCCAACCCCAACCCCATCACTACCCCATCCCAACCCCAACCCCATCACAACCCCATCCCAACCCCATCCCAACCGCATCACAACCCCATCCCAACCCCATCCCAACCGCATCACAACCCCATCCCAACCCCATCCCAACCCCATCACAACCCCATCCCAACCCCATCACAACCCTATCCCAACCGCATCCCAACCCCATCACAACCCCATCCCAACCGCATCCCAACCCCATCACAACCCCATCCCAACCCCATCACAACCCTATCCCAACCGCATCACAACCCCATCACAACCCCATCCCAACCCCATCACAACCCTATCCCAACCGCATCCCAACCCCATCACAACCCCATCCCAACCCCATCACAACCCTATCCCAACCGCATCCCAACCCCATCACAACCCCATCCCAACCGCATCCCAACCCCATCCCAACCGCATCACAACCCCATCACAACCCCATCACAACCCCATCCCAACCGCATCACAACCCCATCACAACCCCATCACAACCCCATCCCAACCGCATCACAACCCCATCACAACCCCATCCCAGCATCACAACCCCATCACAACCCCATCACAACCCCATCACAACCCCATCCCAGCATCCCAACCCCATCACAACCCCATCACAACCGCATCACAACCCCATCCCAACCCCATCCCAACCCCATCACAACCCCATCCCAACCCCATCACAACCCTATCCCAACCGCATCCCAACCCCATCACAACCCCATCCCAACCGCATCCCAACCCCATCACAACCCCATCCCAACCCCATCACAACCCTATCCCAACCGCATCACAACCCCATCACAACCCCATCCCAACCCCATCACAACCCTATCCCAACCGCATCCCAACCCCATCACAACCCCATCCCAACCCCATCACAACCCTATCCCAACCGCATCCCAACCCCATCACAACCCCATCCCAACCGCATCCCAACCCCATCCCAACCGCATCACAACCCCATCACAACCCCATCACAACCCCATCCCAACCGCATCACAACCCCATCACAACCCCCCTTTTGTGGGTGAAGCGCTCCGAGCTGTTAAGATCAGCGCTCTCGCCCGTCCTCGGTCTCGACCCGGTCTGCAGGCTCCAACGCAGTGTGTGTCTGCCGCGCCGTCGGCCCAACGGACAGTGGGCATCGGGGAGCGCGTGCACCTCCGAGCCGTAGTAGTTTGTTGTTACTTTGCCTTCACTTCAGGAACAAACGGGTGGGACCATAAAAGGTCACCTCGACGCCACCTGGGTGTGAAATCACGACGCGCGTTGGAAAAAGGTCTCCTCGAGGGGGATTCAGTGCAAGATGTCATGTTGTTCCCACACAGTTGTGTTTTTTTCATGTGGGGGAAAGACCAAATCCAACAATGCCTGTTTTTTTTCCTCTCAAAAAGGTAATTTTTACTTTGAGCTGAAAGCGGTTTGCTTGGTGAGTGAGTGCTGCACAGAGTTCAGGGAGATTTATTTTGTCAGGCAAAGAAAAGGCCTCACTGCCCTGTTGTTGGGGGGCTCTTGAGAGTACACAGGCTGAGAGAAGACGTGAGGCTGAGAACGGATTTATTCTACATTCACTCTGTGTTTATTTACGGTTTCATATTGATACATCCATATTGTGTGTCCCCACTTCTGAGATCAAAACTAGGCCGTTGTGTGAACAAGAGCACATGAACAGTTTGAGGGACGGTTTCAGCTGTGGGCACATGTGAGTACTGCAGCCAAACTAGACAGCAGCGGCCGTTGTAGTGAAGCAACGTGTCTCCCAGAGCTCGGCTGTGGCTCCTGAATGCCTTTTTCAAGCAACAATGGAGCTGTTTGGCACAGAGAATAAAGCGTGCTATGATTCCAGTCAATTAATGCTGGCTGTGGTCATTTCACTGGCTTTGTCGACAATAAAATCAGTATTTACAACCTCCATCCTTTCAGAAATAATTCCCAGAGAAGCGTACTGATGTGTGCAAAGATATCACAAAGATTTTCCCCTTCACGTGCATCTCCTCACGACGCTCACCCGCCTTCTTCTCTCCCGCGCAGGAAGTGTCCGCGGACCAACCGGATCAACCGGCAGAAGCAGAACAACGTCCACTTCAGCACGGAGAACACCATGCGCGCCTCCACGCGGCTCATCTGAGCCCGGGCGCCACGTTACGGAGCGCTGTGGCTGTTAGATGTCCCCCTCCGCCTACCACCCTCCCTCCTTGTAGGCCTAACCCAAAAAAATTAGGATCTGCCTCCCCCCGCCTCCCCCCACCCCTCACTCCTCCTCGCCCTCTCCCCCAGGTATGAACTTCACGAGTGCCCATGGAGGGCTCAGAGATGAGACTCTTCTGCACCGAGTCACTTCCCCTCCGGGTTTCTTCTTCCTCTGAAAAACAGAACTGTGAACTTTTTGGAGGGAGGGGGGAAATGGGGGTACTGAATGTGTGTGTGTGTGTGTGTCAGGGCGGGGGGGTATTAGCTGTGTGAGCTTTTGGTAGAGGCGGGCTAGCCGGTGTCTGTCGTTTCTAGATGAGGGGGGGGTCAAAGCAAAGCGGGGTAGACAGGCTCTCAATGAGGTGTGTGTTGTCCGGTCCGAGGGGGGGGGGGGGGGGGGTACACGTGATGCCTTTGCACCTTGTGTTATAGGAAACCTTTGACAGAGGGCACAATGTTATTATAGAGCTCTCTGTTTCGGTTGTGACAATGACGTCGGCTTCTGTATCTTGGGTTCTATTTCCAATAGTTATTACTACAATGTCTTGATGGGGTCATTTTTCTGTAAATGTAAATAAATAATTTATATCACGAAATGTAACCTGATGTGTCGCTCTTTGTTTGTGTCGTGGCAAAGCTTTCAATGAGGAGGGCAATAACCAAGAGGCCAGTTGGCATCTAGTATTGTCATAATCAATTTAAAGTCATATAAATTTAAATTGAGCTAATCTAGTTATATTTAAACACACTCTGCGTTTAAAGAATCTTTTTTAATTATTTTGTATGCAGTTTTTAAATATGCAAGTGAGGCATTATCTAATTCTAGTGTTTTTATAAGACATCTACATATGTCGTTTTAGAAAGCTTATTAAAATTAACACAAGTTTTCTTGTCTGGAAGAAGAGATGCTATTTCATGGACAATTCATAAACTCCACTATATTTATTTATTCAACAGCTTTGTATGTGTTTTTTTATTCCAAAAATATGCTAAACGTTGATGTATAATACATCAAGTCAGCCAGATATGCCCTGTCTAATAATAGGTAAAAATCCATTCATGTAAGTATTAGATATATATATATATATATATATATATATATATATATATATATATATATATATATATATATATATATATATATATATATTACTAAATACCAGTTTGTAATAAGTTTCAGCCGTCAATCCCCGCTAGATGGTACTGCGCGGCATCAATCTACAGTCTGGTCCTGTTTTATCTAGACCAAAGATCTATGACCTTAACACCACGCAGGTTGTCGTGGCCGAGTGGTTAAGGCGATGGACTAGAAATCCATTGGGGTCTCCCCGCGCAGGTTCGAATCCTGCCGACAACGAACCTTTTCAACGTCGAAAAAGAATCGTTGCATGTCATTAGCTACATGAAGCAGCTCATCCTATTAAACCACAACAGAGCTACTAATGTAGTGATTCACCTACAAACTACTTCATGGGCAAAGTTGTCACGCAGCTCTGGTATTTTGTGCTAATATGGGCTGTGTTATTCTAGAGAGCCCCGACCTCAGTTTGCTGTCAACGTAACAATATGATGAACTTGTGTAAACACTGAAGCACACTTTTATCCAGCCTTTGAGATGAATGTTCAAAACTGAGTTTAAGAACAACTGCCTTGGACTAAATGTGGAGAAATCTCAATCCAGTCACTAAACAGTGCTGCTCGTAGCATAGTGGTCCTTTAGTTTGCCTTTTTACATTCAATGTTGCTTGATACTTAGATATTGTACTTTGTACACTACTGCATTTTATTTGGCTTTGTTTTTATAAAATCACCTGAGAACGAGTTTATGCCTCAAAGACCACCAGCATTCCTCAAGATTTGGTGCTTGGACAAAGTCGAATTAGTACAGTAAATACAACAGGGCTTAATTATTTGGGGAAAAAAGATCCTAGTTCCTTTATGAGGTTCTCAGGGGGAAGCGCGCTCAGGGTCAGCTATGGTTGTTCTGCCAGACCTTAAAATGTCCTCAGCGTCAGAGCGGCGAACACTCTGTGTCAACCGACCAAGTGCGTCCGTGTTAAGGAAGGTGTCATAACATTCACAAAGCTGAAGCTGTATCAGTTAACTAGTCTGCTTTTGTGCACAGGACAACGTCTAATTTATTCCAACATCTCAGCTCCTAAGCAAATGCTACAATCGGTATAGCTTTCGTTCGGAAGTGTCACGACCGCGGGGAAGGCAGGACTCAAACGCAGAGTTTCAAAAATAGACTTTAATGGTCAAAAATTCCAAAAAAAGCAAAAGGCCAAGGGGCAAAAATGCAGACAGGGACCAAGAACACTCTGACATGGACATTCAGTATATTCAACAATGACGCGACAAGAGACACACATGGCTTAACTACACTAGGGAGGTGCAGGTGATTGGACACAGGTGGAAACAATCATAACATGACAGACAATCACAGGGGAAGACAGGACAAGGCAGGAAGTGAAGTTACCCAGGGAGACAAGGCAGAAAACTACAAAATAAAACAGGACGTGAACCCAAACTGTGACAGGCAGAGGAGTACAAATGACTAAATGTCTCTAATGTGTATTGAAATATCTGATACATTTGCTCCACAATCAACCGGTGAACATTAGCTATCCACATGGGCACAACGCAGTTCTTTAATTTATCAACCCTGAATCCAGCTTCTAGAACCTTTTAAGGAGTGGCTATATTTCGGTGGTGGGAGACAGAAAAAAGAAACCTTAATAAATAGAGAGTGAGTTGTTCCATCGAGAGCACAAACAAGGCATTTGAAAGCATGAGCTGCTTTGTTCTTTCTCCCAGGCCCCGCAGCCTCCAGGTCACACGGCACACCCATGCTCCAATACACGTCTGTGCAGCAGCCAGCGGACCCATTCAATGTAATCCTCTAACTTCCCTGTCTTCTGCTGTCGGTTTGTGCTCAAATCCAGTGGGCCCGAGGCCGGGGAGGAGCACCAAGGAGGTTCCTCTGAGCGCCTGAGTATCTGCTCTCATCTGAGGTCGAGGAATGCGCTGAATGCTGTCATTAGTGGACGGCAATATCTTCCCCATGGAATTCACTTTTTCCTGCGTACAAGGTTGAACAGCCTGTGAACAGACAGGCTGAAAACTGTCCGCTGGGCTACAAGCTACCAAAAATAGTAAAACCACCGGGTTTCCAGGAAATAAAGGCTTCAGTCAGATGTGGACAGGAAAATACATGGTTTTCATTGCGGCCATCTGTACTATTTGGCACTATTACTTCAATATGCATGAACAAGTTCAATACCAATGTTCCCAATTATAAAATGTGTTCCTTAAGACGCTTGTATGAATAATTGCAGATAATTATATGCATTATCTAAATAAACCTTTGGCTTATACGGAGGCCGAGGCAGTCGTGCATCTAATAGAACTGTCCGCTGCGGTGTCATTTTGGGCTCATGACTTCCAAGCTGTCCCACCAACCCTAAAACCTATGGCTTATCCCCATCAATTGCACGAGTAGAATGAAGAGGAGTAAAAGTGAAGCACTGCATTGATGCGATCCATGTCTGATGGCCTTGGGTTAATGTGTGGGTAGACAAACCCTTAAAGACAAATACACTAAACTCAACAGCCAGTGCACACAGAAATAATCCCCCCCCCATAACAGCATCCCAATGTCATACCCTCAGAGTCTAACGGATGGATGATATGAATAACATACCATTGAATACTAAAATATCATCCACTTGATAGATTCGTCTGGGGAAATTACCAATGGTGTGGAGTGAAATACAGGGGAAGAATGAAATAACAGCAAAATCAAGCTGTCTTGCGGGAAGCCAGGAGCCAGAAATCTACGCTGTGGGAACCATCGGCCAGGAGAACCGTGGCATTGATTTTACAATTAACAAAGTGCCCCTCATCACCTTTGGCATTGAAGGATTGGCCCATCGGTTTGGAGATTGATGGCGTCGGAAACATGAAAACATGTACACTTATACAAACAAACAAGCACACACACACAGACTTCATCACATTCGGTGCGTATAAAGCTCAACACCTCGGAAATTGGTCCATTAGCTTCAGAATTGATGGCATCACAGAAATCACACACCACCACAAACACACACACACACACACTCCTACAGTAGCATACGAGGCCACCTTTAAGTGAGCGTGTGTTCAACACACGCTGGTCTGTGAAAAGGGGTCATTTAAAGATCCATCGCCATCTGTTTTGGTCCCAGCATGCCATTTTCTCCTCTGTGGGGGCCTTTGATTTAGCGACAAAAGGCTACCATTGGTGCTTCCTTCACGCTGTGCGAGCAGACATCCAGTCTGAGCTGGTTATAGAAAATCAAACACCGCCGGGCATCCATCGCATCATCATAGGTGCGAACACCTGTGTGGAGCGGTTGTTGCTAATCACAAGCATTGGGGGTCACATTTGAATGGTGATCAGGGAACCTGTTTTTGTTGTGTCTAGCAGATATCACATGATCCGGTTTGAACAAAGCTGACTGTGAGGTACGAGGCAGCCAGCTGGTGAGTTAGAAGTTCCTCTTCTAAAACAAAGGAAAAACAAATGCTTTTACATATTGCATGTGATTATTGTGGCAATTAATAATTTCTCAAAGCTGTACATCCAAAGTAGTTCATTGTTTTGGGCTCAGCTGTAAAATGGGGAGATATAAACTATAGTCTTGCTGTGCTCATTGAACTACTCCACTATGCCATAGGCCACTTATTGTTTACAGTTTTTTCATCAAGTTAAGACGCAAGACTCGAGTCGGAGACAGGATGTTTTGCCTTGGAGCCAGTTTACACTAACTTTAAACCAATAAAAAGCTAAATCATTGTCTGCTATGTAGCCCGTGGGCTCTGAAATTGCATATCCGCCTCTGCTCTCCACAGCGACTGTTTACCTTGCAACCAAAGCCGTCCGTGTGGGAAAACCATCATCAAAGCATCCAAAAAGTTTGCTACTAAAGCGTTTCAGTCGCATTCTTGTATCCACACCAAGCAGGCGCTAACGCAAACCAGAGCAGGACAGGGAGGGACCACGGCACCGTCCTCGTAAGTCAGCGAATGCAGCCTTCAATCACCAGGACTGTGGACGATGCAAAGGTGAAAGGTGACTGAGGAGATCCAGGGGATTAAGCATGTGCTTGAGAAGTTGGTCCCACCCAGATTAAACCATCCTCTTCTTCGCTTGTATAAAATACACTGCGGGTCGGGGGCCTAGGGTCAGAATATAATCCATCGTGGGAGTTTGCCAACGACGGTTACAGCAATGCCACACCTCCCACTGGAGCTTTCCAAGCTCATTCATCCGATGATGCGACTTGCAGCGGCATGTTTGTTGTCGAAGTGATGGAATATGCCGATTCCCACCGAGGTTGCTTCATTCTTCACTTCCTTACAGGGAAATTTGATTTGTGGAAATGTTCTTTGGAAAAAATAAGAACAGAGATACTGTGATAACATTACACAGCTCAAATGGACGGTTCACTCGTTGATGTTGATGTTAATTCATGCCAATCTAAAATATTTTTTTGGTCAATTCACCATATATATATATATATATATATATATACATATATGATTGGATACTGCTCTGTTAAACAAAGGTCTCATGAAGTAGCATTTCTAGGCCTCCAGAGGGCACAGACATCTACTTTGCATCTCCGACAGCTTGTGCTGCGTGTGAAGTGCTTTCTAATACAAGTAACTGTAGGAGGGATTACCGCGAAGAAAAAGGAAGCTTGAATAAACAGCAAGTGTTGTTGGAAAGAAGGGAAAGGGATAGACCTCATTACATGGCGTGGCGGGAACACAGGATGACTTCAGGAAAGCAGAAGATATGAGAGAGGCGGGACAGTGATGGAGAAAAGGAGGCATGGGGGGTGTAGAGGAAAGGAATGGAAAGCAGGGGGACAGCTGGAAGAATGACAGGATGGGAGCGTCATTCCGTCCGCCCTGACCGAGGGGGGGAAAGTGGGAAAAGTCAAGGGTTCAAGCGCTCGGAATGGGAGGTGATACTTTTTATTTTGACAGAAGCGTGCGCCTCCCAGGAGAAGCAGCGACAGAGAGATGGGTTGGAGACACTTTGGCTTTGAGTGAGAGGAAGTGGACGAGTGCGTGTCACACCACCAGTCTCGTCAGGGCAGCGTCAAAGCATGTCGAGCGGGTGACCTCAAGGAGAGGTGTTGGGCGTGGAGGTTGCCAGGGGGCAACGTGTCGAGAGGACTTCTGAAAGCATGGCAGCTGGTGAACAGATTGAGGTGTAACAAAAACAACAAGAGGGCCAACTGCACTGTATTGCTGCCATGTCAATAAAAGGTACTCATTTCTTTTTTCAGACCCACCATTCTTTTTTTCTAAGAGTTGGTACAAAATGCAAAGCACGGCGCGGCTAGCTTAGCTTAGCACGAAGACTGGAAACAGGGCAGCGCGATATACAACGTGTTTGCCACTGTTTTTAGTCTTTGTGCTAAGAGATGCTAAGCTAACTGTGGCAGGACTGTACATTCAAATTTGCGGTACAACATAATATCAATATTGTTATTTTCCTCAAAGCAAAAGTGCCGATAAAGGTAAGGGGCAGAATGACTAAGCTGAATAACCCTTTAGCAGAATCCATTGTGACGTGTCCCTGAGGGGGGTAGTATTATCACCCTGTCCCGTGTAGGTGGGGCACGGCGCCGTGTGTGCATGCTGGTCCACTGAAATGACTGTGACACACTAAATAGAACTGGACCATAATTCATTTCATCCTTTTTGCCTGTGTTTCCTTTGTTATGTGTGTTGCTGCAAAACGTTTTACAGTCACTTCTGTGGGCACGGAAATAAAAAACACAGTGTGAAAACAGATGCTTTTCCGGATCTGAAGAGAGCTGTGGACTCTGCCAACATATCTCTCTTCTCTGAGGTGTGTCTTTTCCGTGTGTGAAAAAGTAATCTTAGTTTTATGGAGTTTAATGTTTTCTTCATTGATCTTAGATCAATGGCTGACCAAGCCTTTAACTCTATCAGGACAAATTCAATAAAAGTCAGGTGTGGACTGGAATCTTAGTAAGCAAAGGAATTACTTTACATGCCACAGGCCTCTCCCACCTCCCATTCACTGGCTTTCTAAAACACGTTTGATGCACAGAGTGTTATTGCAGATGAAATACCTACAGGGATGCTGACAAAAAGCCCGTTTGAGAGAGAGAGTCAGTCAGGGGACCAGATGACCTCATTGTTGAAACAGGGACTTCCACATTTCCATGTCGGTGTGCCCCTTGTCATCACACAAAAAAACCAGAGGGGAGAGGGAGGGGGGGGCACGCACACATAGTCTCACATGTCAGCAGAGGCACAGTGAAACAGTGCACAGCGACCAGGGGTCTTTCCACAGCATTCTGCAAACAGAAGCGAGGGCCTTTTGATTGGGATTATAGTTTTGTCGTCACTGTGTTGTCTTGTCACACGCAGAGAAGATCCACACCACTCGGTTGTAACGCATTCCTGAGCATTTTGGCAGAGCACCATCCGAAAAACACACATCAACCCTAACGCCAAACAAAAGTATCCTGATATTCATGCAAACGGTGCCAACCACGCACAGTGTAGAAATGATGGGCTGTCACAAGCAAACACAAAGCAAGCCAGCACACACGGAAGGACACACACACGCACACACACACACACACACACACACACACACACACACACACACACACACACACACACACACACACGCGCACACAAACCCACTTTAGTCTGTCAACAGGGATAGGCCTGCGCCGTCTCCATGGCAACCGCGCCCCTCCCTCCGGCTCGCGGGGGAGGTGCTTTTGAAAGTTCACGGCGCGTCCTTCACTTCCCAGCTGGACCGAGTGGCAGCGCCGTCACGAGAGCGTAACGCTACTGCTAAACCGCACCTGTTCAGGTGAATCGACCCCCCCACCCCCTCCTCCCGCCCCTTCACACACACACACAACCCTGCATCAACGCGGGACATCCGACCACCTGTGAACCATGGAAGAGGACGCGTCCCGCGCCGAGCTCGGCAGCACGCACACCGTCCCGCAGCCCGAGGACGAGGGGCTCCTCACCCCGAGCTTCAGCCCGTCCTCCGTCCCGTCCTCTCCGAACCCGAGCGGCACCCTGTCCCGGTTCGGTTTGAAAAGCCCGACCAGCCCGACCGCGACGCTGGCGCCGGGGAGCCCCGTGGACCGCGGCCAGGTGAGCGCCATCACCGTGGTGGCGCTGCTGGACAAGCTGGTCAACATGCTGGAGGCGGTGCAGGACAACCAGCAGCGGATGGAGCAGCGGCAGGCCGACCTGGAGGGCGCCGTGCGGGTCGTGCAGGGGGACGTGACCCGCCTGTCCAAGACCCACATCAGCACCTCCAACAGCGTGAGCAAGCTGCTGGAGCGCTCCCGCAAAGTCAACGTCAACCTGAAGGACGTGCGGGAGCGCCTGGACAAGCAGGCGGTCCACGTGAAGAAGCTGGAGGCGAACCACGGCCACCTGCTGAAGAGGAACCACTTTAAAGTCATCATCTCCCAGGTGAGAGGGCATGGTGGGAAGACAGAGAGTCCTCCGGTGGCTCCTTACAGCCCCAAAATAAATGCGTAAAAGTGCCATTAAAGGGTCGCTCCGTTTGGATTGTGGTTGTTTACACTGTTCAGCAGCTCACGGCAAAAAGTCCACAACAACACCCTGAAAAATCATGGGGTCATAGGGATGTCGTTGGGGGGGGGGGGGTTGTCAGCTTGTGCTTGATATCTGTTGCTAACTGAGGAAAGACAGGAGTAAAGTTGTCATCTAATGTAAGTCACATTATGGGAAATCATTTGGTTTGACCCGCAGACGACTTCTGATCTGTGACCATTCTTGTTTTAATGCATCTCTCCATCTTTATGAAATGCTAAATGACCTCTCGTACCGCTTTAGGATTATGCATTCTGAATAGTTTTTACATTGGGTGTATTTGCATTACTAGTTTCATGAGCCCTGATGTGTGTGTGTGTGTGTGTGTGTGTGTGTGTGTGTGTGTGTGTGTGTGTCGTATTTGCATTCAGATTTGACTGCTGCAGTGGGTGTGACGGATGTGCGCATATTTCCTGTGTTCCTGGTTGGCGCTCTGTGTGATGTGCCGTAGGGGAGCAGCCCAATCACATTTTCAACACCTAAAACTAGTTGAACAGGCATGAGGCAACTTGTTGAGCTCCTTCCCCCAAATGCTGCGGGGCGACGTTTGCTGCTTTCTGATCTCTTACGTTCACCTCAACATCTCCACAAATAGACGGGTTGGAGGAACGCTCAATGATAAGTTTAGATCTGAACAGATTTTACACACGTTCAAGTGAAGCTCTTCCCACCCGTTGTGTGTGTGTGTGTGTGTGTGTGTGTGTGTGTGTGTGTGTGTGTGTGTGTGTGTGTGTGTGTGTGTGTGTGTGTAAGAAGAAGGGTGTGTCTGGCATGGAGCTCCAGCGGGTAATGGAGGAGGCCTCAGACACTGACTTGCTGGCTAGATCTGTTTCCACTCCCCAGTCATAACTCAGACAGACACAACCGCCACATCACACACCTGTGAGAGCAAAACTCTGTACTGCCGCTGAAAATAAAACCTTTTGAATCGGCCGGGGAATACAGCCGGAAAGTAATCTTCCAACCCGAATCACTTATCTCACAAATGATTGTAACTTGTGTTTACACCGAATATTAGAAGCAACCTGAGCGCTGCGTGATTATCGTGTCGTTGCCACGCAGGATGAAAGAGGTTCCATATTGTATTTGATTTAGACTGTGTGTGTGTGTGTGTGTGTGGGTGTGTGTGTGTGTGTGGGGCCATTGTTGACCCAGCCAGAGCCACGGAGAGCTCTTTACGGCGGTTGTCTGGTTTCCCAGGTACTGAGGCTCTGTTGTTCAAACGCACCAGGTGCCAAGACCTTCCTCTGGAAAAAATGGGCGAGGATCGATTGGAGTGAATCCCCCCCCCCCCCCCCCCCCCCCCCCCCCCCCCCCCCCGGTCTCATTCTGCGCTCTGGGGAGGGAGGGTCCTGTTGCTTTAAAGCTAGCGAGAGCGCTCGCTTTCAATGCGTTGTCAAATTCCACGCGTCCTTTTGGATTTGTCACGTCGGCTGCTCCTGGCAGCAAATATCTCTCTGTGTGTGTTTTTTCTACCTTCCATGCATCACGTCAGTGCGCTTAACCAGGGTTTTGCACTTAATATATCACATTAACGTTATTATAGCATGCTGGAGAATACATTTTAACGTGTACCTAATACATTATGAACGTTGCGTTTCAAGAGCGATTCCTTCTGTTCTCTTGAGTTTGAGTCGAGATAAAGCAGATGGGTGCAGTAGGTCCAGGTAAGTGTGTGCGTGTTGGTGTGTCGGGTCAGGTGTATGCAGTTACAGAGCTAGTGAATGGCTTCGGCGCGCCCGAGGGGGAGCGGGAAATAAAAGAACCGTTCAGCCCTTGTCCCTTCCCCTCCCTGTTGACTTTTTTTTTTTTTTTTTTTGCCTTTTTCCTCCATCTGGTTCCGTGCTCTCGTTTGCTTGTCCGATATCTTTCGTTTTATGTTTGGACGTCTGACTGTTTTCCTCTTCTTGCATTGCTCGCTTCCAGTGTTTGCTTTATCTTTTGCACAACCCCCATTTTTTATTCGGCCCCGTGTTTGGTCCGGCCACCTGTCCCGATTCCCTGACGCCACCAGAGAGCACGTGCAGGAGAGCACGCTGGTCTTTGCTAACGGACATTTACTTATCGCCCGAGAGCCAAACTGTCTATAGCGGCCCCATAGCCTTTGGCCGAGAGCCCCCCCCCCCTGCACCTCCTCCTCCCAGCCCGAAAGAAAATGATCCAGAACACTCATCACCCTGTAAGTGCCAGTTGAGGTGGAAACACAGAGGGATTATGGGTAAATGCGAGGGTCGGCCCCCGCTGCAGGCTTTGGTGGTAACGGCAGCGCTGTCTGCCGCTCCGCTGCGTTCCTGCACATAACAAGGACTAATGAGGACGTAATTACTGATGCTAGGCCCTTGTTTGTTTGTTTTTTGTGCACCAGTGCTCTTCCTGTCCCCCACATGTGCCTCCCCTCTCGCGTACACGCACACGCACACACACACGCAGAGCATACACAAGTCCCAGCCATCTGAGGTTCCAGTGAGGAGACATGGTTTTGGTGATTACTGTTTGGAATCGGTAAAACGTGTTGAATTGCAGATATTCTCACGTTATTCGTCACACAGATTGATTTCCAAATGCTCATTTCATGAGTTTTTAAATATCAACAGTCACCAACCCCGGGGGCCGTCCAATTTTATCTTGATTGCATCGGCGTGGCATGTGAAATATGCGGCCCATTCGCAATTTCATTTCCTGCGAAAGAAGTCGTTTAGTTAGAGTAGATGGAGATCTCCCCATCTGTGTTTATTCCAGAGCGGAATTTCATCACAACAAACAAGTCAGCCACAATGGCAAATTGAATTTGAACGCCGTGAGAATTGCGTTTGTCCTCCCCGCGGCACACGCTCAGCCCCGTTCACAGATTTTCTGGTTGTTTAGCGGCAAGAAGGGAGTTGTTGAGTGAACCCCCCCCCACCACCATCCAGCCCCACCACCCTCTCTATCGACAAACATTGTAAGAGTGTTTGTCTCTAATGTGACACAAACTTCTCGTGTCTTCTGCGTTTGGAGCTGGATTTACCGATTGAGAAACTTTGCATGCTGACTCATCGTACAACACGCAAGACAATCACACGGGCTGAAAGGCTTCGAGTGGCTGACTACACTCCCCGTCAGTTGTTGTTTGCTCTGCTACCGATCGGCACGGTCCTTGTGCACATACATCGTCACTTGACCAAAGGTTGTGACTTAATCTTCGCTTTCAGCAGCAAGAAGTTTTTTCCACGCTGGCACGTTAAGATGGAGGACAAACTGGTAATGCCGTTCCTGGCCTCGCCCCAAGCGCTTACCTGTTAAGCTCAACGACTGGAAGCTTCTAACTCTGAAGGGAAACAAAGATCCAAAATGGCAGAATGAATAAGTCGGCTATAACCGCTCCCTCCTTGTGCTTACGAATCCAGTGTGGCACAAGTGTACAAATACATCTTAAAGAGGTAGTTAGGTGTTATACTTGAACATTGAGCACTTACACAGCCTCGTCAAGTACGATGTGTTCCAAGGCATTGGGATATTTGAGTGTAGTTGTATTGCACATTTTGCGTGCGTTGAGCGCCATATTCCGTTACAAACTACATATCCATTCCCACAGGTTGCAGCTTGCCACTGGCTCCGGGCCACAGCTTATATTGTGTGCGCTTCAGCAGGTGGTGTATAGCACCAGCGCGTAGCCTAGAGCAGTGGGGCCACGTCCTACAAAGCCTTAACTTATGGAGAGGTTTCAAATAATGGGGCAGTTGACTCCAAGAAACAGGAAGACCGCCAACGCCACCACCTTCCAGACACATTCAACAAAAGGATTGTGGTTTTACACGATGACATGTGGTTCGATTGTGCAATAATTATTAGTTTCACAAAACCTATTGGTTAAAAAGATTTTTTTGTAAATCTGTTTTTTTTTTTCAAATAAAATCACCATAATAATACATTTTAATTCATATAGTGCTTTACATGGTAGGCTACTCAAAGACACTTTAGGGTAAAACCAGTTGTTTTTTCTTTGTTGCACAGAGCGTAAGGGAAAACGGTTTGACAGTTTTCTTGCTTTACAGGTAGTAATCCCGGAAACCTTTCATTACCTTTGGCCGGGCTGGCTTTTTAGAGTTAGATACGACAATGGATGTTTACGTCGTGGCCAGTTGCAGAGACAAACGTCGGACGGGTTCGCTTTGCTTAGGTGGCAGTTAGCTTCCACAAAACATTAACAAATACGCAAGCCAGTAGTTCCAGAAGTTTCAATTTTCTGCACTTTAACATTAGCCAGAGTTAGCCTACCTTTTTTGTGTGCTATTAGAGCTAATGATGCTCAGTCAATACCTCTTGTTTATATGTGGCTACTGGTTGAACCACAATGTCTCCGTATCAAAATTTGTGACCGGTTGTGGAAGCTTTTGAGTTGTGTGAATCAACTTGAAACAAACAATTTAGCTGATTGCGTCAAAGCTTTTTTCGACCAGAAGCTATCTGCTAGCTATTTGTTGAGTGTAAATGACATTGATGGGGAACACTAGCCAGAATATACAAGTTACAATGGGAGGAAATGAGATTGTAAAGGACCTTTTTCACGGCAGACTTTTTGTCATCGTAGAAAGAGCACAGCCAGTTTTACGGCTCTGATATTAAGCTTGCAGGGCTTATCTTGGGTGATACTATGAGCAGCACATATACAAGCCTGGAGAATATCAAAAATATCCCAGTCTACAAATTGGAGAGGAGATTGTAAGCACTGGATATTTCCAGATGAATGTAGTTGGTTTGGAGAAAATCTGGCCCGAAGGTGATAATAGTCTAACGTGACTTGCAGCCTTTTAAACGTGTTTTCTAAATTGAGTTACAGCACTGCTTCTACTGTTGTCCTTAGTCTTTGTTTTCCTTTTGGTGTTCATTACACAGATAATCCAGTGTTTGTTGTTCTCCACAAAACATAAAATAAAGAGCAGAGAAGTGTAAAAAGGGATAAAAAAAGGGTGGAAGGAAAAAGACAAAGTTAGTCATTAATAACAACGCGGTGAGAGTGAGTGAGTTGCTGCGCTGAACTCGTTGTTCAGCGTGTCGTCACATTCAGGTTTGACGAGTTCGTGTCAGTCTGTGAGGGGGAGGCAAGTTTGCAAACGTGGAAAACTAGTTGTAACAGCTTCATCGACACAAAAAAACCCAGAGGATCGTGTGTAGTCTGAGCGCGGCCCGGCGGCAGATCGTCGACAGATGGGCAACTCAACCTGCTGTCTAATCATGTCTGCTTTTGTTTCATTTTCACACGAACTACACCTGATAAATATGCCACGCTGTTTATGAAGGTAAAGTGGCAGCGCTTAGTTAGTTGAGCCTCCCGTCGTGTCCCATGATGCACTGCGCTTTCTTTGCTTCGGAACGGCCAGGTGCATATTTAGCATGTTTTTTGCGAGTCAGTGGCCATTTTTTTAGGTCATGACATTAAGCTTGCTTGTACTCGCATGCTCTTTTTCACTCTCTTTGACACTAACACAGCGTTGCACGTTAGATGCAGGTGATACTGAAGGATGAAAGTTATCTAAATGGTTGACGAAACAGCTGGGGTCTTGTTTTTGTGCTTGGTTTTCTTCCAAAAAAGCTCAAGGTCCTATGAAACAGTCCATAACATAAAACCCACTATCCTCATTTGGACTCTTCCTGTCACCTCCTTATTTTCTCTCCTCACCAGTCCATCTATGCGTCTTCACCTTCTTGACACTTTAAACCCCCGCGTCCGTCATCCAATCCGCTGGCCAAGGCCACAACATCCATGGCAGGAAGAGGGATAACAAAAGCCCCGCTGGATCTCCGGGTCCTTATTTCTATGACCTGAATTAAACGTGAGAATATAACATGTGTTAAGATAACGCAATGACCCCTGGGCTTCTCTGCAGACTCTCCATGCCCTTCGACCTCCATCCGAGGTAAACAATTTCACAATTGGTGGTGGCTTTATCAGAAAGGCTCAGGGCATCTCCATGCGGCTCTTATCAAACAATGGTTCTGATACACTCGGAATGGGATTGTCCCTAAACAATGTGCAAAGAGGGGTATTGTGAGATTGGAACAAAAGAGCTAAATGCGATTAACACATCCAAGGAGCAGATGGAAAACAGGGGCAAGGAAAGCCGTCGGTGTGCAGGAATATGTTGCGCTGGCGGGGCTTTGGACGTAGACGCAGAGGGGATGGTGCGCTTTGAGAGTGCCGGTGTATCGGTGTGATCCGGTTGGTGTGCAGGACTTTCTGTAAACAGTTAGGAAGGCCGGCCCACCATGTGGTTGTTGAAATGATTTCCGGTGTTGTGTATGAAACATTTTGAGAACTCGGGAGCATAGCATCGCAAAACGTGAAGTGCAAGGCCTGCGATCCTGTAAATGAAGGATCGAGGGAAATGACGCCTTGCATCATCGTTTAAGTCATCAGAAATGATCGGCGCCTCTCTGGTTTGCCGCGACCTCCGTTCTGTCGCCACGTCAGCATTACATTGCTCATGAATTGGTTATAGTGTTGAGTGATTACACAAGCTTGCGAGGCCAGTAAACATGTGGTTTTTTTCCCGTCGGGGAAGCAGATAGGAGAGGAGTGCGCGTGAGAAAGAATGCTGTAGATGTTATGCAAAGCTTCATGGGCTATTGAGCCAGGAGGCGTGATTCAGTGTTGGCATGACGGTGCTGATTTATGAGACGTGAAATCGAGCACACTTGATAGGACGGTAGAGTGTTGGGCTAATATTTTAACAGTAAGTATTGTTTGTACAATTGAAAGTGCAGGGCGGTGTGCACGCCAAATGCATAGTGTGCCGAGTAATGGGAGTTTATCATGTTACCCACTCCAATCACAAAACGCAGAATTCCATGTCCTGTCCTCCTTCCTTCCTCTGTGCACAGATGGCTCTCCGTGCACATCTCGTTGGGAGCGGACGAGGGGCAGGGTGTTATGCAACGAGCTGGGGATCTGAAACCCTTCTCTGAAATGGATAGGATGCAATCAAAACATATACCGGGGACATTTGCACAATGCCTCAAGTGGACACTGGAACCCTAACTAAATGATTGAAGTGTGTGTTTTGAGCGTTTAAGAGGGTGCAGAGTCTAGGTTGGGTTTTGACATCTTGAATGAAGGCAGGTTGTTTTGCAGATGTGGAGGATGGATGCATTTTGGAGTAAATTAATGAGAGGGGGAGGTTTCTGAGGCCTTTTTGTTCGGCATGTGCAGTACAAAGAAAAGAAGGTCCATATATCAATAAGAAGTATCTTTCATTGTATGGTATTTGTTTCTGCCTGTTTTCACAATCTAAGCTTCCTGTCTTTCAAAATGATTGCATGGGCTTGGCAGCAGCAAATGTGCACACAAGTGCATTTAATTGTGCGTGTGTGGGTGTGTTTTGATGGTGTACCCTCTCATTGGTGCGGTCTACCTGAGCCTGAGGCACCTGACTCACTGTGCCAATACACCCACACTAACCTGGCCTGTTAGGATTTAGAAAACATCCATTTATCATCCAATAGGACAGCTAAACACACCTGTTCAACTGGTCCGCTGTTAACGGTGGGTTGAATGGGCCATTTTGACCGTTGATGGTGCTTTTTGTATTTATGTCTATGTTCCACACGATGCCAGTGTTTTACATATATCGTTTTACTCAAGACTTGAAATAAGATGTTGATGTAGTCATTGTCACGTCACCCATTGGTCTGTGGCTGTTTTTTTTTTAAACATTGAGTTGCCCGCCCTGAAAGTAGGGTCGTTTTCTCATAGACTTTCACACGATTAGAATTATTTTTGGAACCAGACGAGTCGCCCCCTGCTGGTCAGTAGGAAGAATGCAGATTGTAGGTTCACTCTGCAGAGCTGGAGGTTGCAGCCTGGGTGCACTTTTAAAAATGAGGAAACAGCGGAGGATCCCCCAATCCCTCTTTAGCGGTTTCAACAACAACATGAATGTGCAATATTAATTTTTTTGCAGTGCATTTCTTCATCAATACATTTTTTGATTTTGTCCTAGCCTTACACCTCATTGCTTTGTAAAAACATGTACAAAGTATTTGCTTTAGGATCCCATATACGGGACAAAGGTAGAAGCCAACACTTCTACAGTCATGCTAGTGACTCGGTGAGGCTGAACTTCAGCTCATTGGTGCCATAAGCGCTCATTGTTTACTTAACATCTGCGTGCTGACTTGCTCACATTGGTAATGCCAGCACGCCGTTTAGGAGGTATAATGTGTTGCTTTTAGTGTGATTGCGTGCTAAAGTTAGTTAATTTGCACCAGACAAGAAGAACACAGCTGAGGGGTATTTGACTATCATTGGTTGCAGATGCTCACACATGCACATAACCAGAGGCAGGTGGACAGATGGAAGAGGGGGTGTCATTACACAAATGGTATAAACAGGAGCTCGCAGAGGAACGTGAGCTCGTCTGAGCTCCTTCAAACGGTTCAAATCTGCCTCGCCCTGATCGCTCCCTCTTTGAACAGAGCACGACACTGGCTTACACAAGCTCTGGCTTAGCAACACTTTGCAGAACGCGCAATTAGACGGCCGCTCTGCCGTGCAACTATTTAATGAGATTTTTGAGTGCCATAACGTGGCCACTGGAAAATATCTGTGAAGAATGTGTACAGTAAACTGGCTGTCTCACTAAATTAACTTTGGTATGCTCCACAAGTAGACTAATTCACATTCATATTGCTCTTTTACACACACACGAACAATGGATGATAAATAAACACCCACTGACACGGAGATACAAACACACGCACACACGCACCCACACACACACATTTCAAATTCTCAGCGCTAATGACTGCTTGCTTAGAAGATCCATTAATTAACAGGGTTCCCAAGAGAAAAGGGACAAATGTGAGGTCTACACACACACACACACACACATGCACGCAAAGGGCGAACCTGGGTCGAATGATATTTAGGAAGATTTTGTTTCTTCTATAGCCTGCTTGCCAAGACTGTTTGTGGGTTAAACTGAGGACACACTCACATCGACAACCAAACATGAGGAAAAAAACTATTTTTTTACCAGAGAAAGCAAATAGAAGATGAAGAGAAAAAAAAGACTGATTAAGTCAATGTTGAAAATTAATGTTGAACAATGGTTGGGTAATAAGTATAAACACTGAGGCATTGGCTTTGTTTATAACCACGAGTAAATCAATCAATAAAACTGTGCTGACACTGCCGTAGGTCTAGCACAGTATGTAGAAGGAGAGCTCGCTTTTCATTGGAGGATGTTTGATTTTCAGTTGTTGCCTCCCACACACACCCCGTACCCACAGAGATTATCAGAGATTACATCAAACATGTTAGAGCCAAATCAGCGGGTCTCTTACGTTCCAGGACTGAAGCAGAAGAACCACGATTGAATCTTCCAAACAAACACCAACAAACAATTGGGAAAGATTAGTTTTTATCATGACTAAACGTTCTACTGAGGGTCTGGAGATGCCATTTTGGCGTATTCTGATCCTGACCGATCAGATTGGATGTTTTTTTTTATTTAACCCGTGAGCTATTTCTAACTTCATGCAAGGGCATGTCACCCACATACTTCCCGTCGATTCTGCACGAACACGTTGAGATCCGCACAGTCCTTCGGGGTGGTGCCAGATCCGTCTGAGACAGATACAGTACGCCGGGAGGGATCCACAGAGAACGGAACTGAAATGGAGGAATCGCAGTTAAAGCAAACACACCACGTTAACCAAGGCTGTTCTTCCAGGGGCCGCCCTTTTGTCTGAGAAAAGGGGTTAATTGACGTTTTAGAAGTGTTTCATATCTGGAGCGACATCAAACCGATCATTCAGGATCATTTAGAATCGACATCAGTGAAGTAAAGATTTCTAATCAGTCAACTAAATAAGCACTCCTACCACAGCACCCATTGTGCTGTTTTGTTTTTAAGATCATCTTCCCCAGTAAACGTGGCCCTAAAAGATTTATTGTTATTGTCTGGGATACCTAACACGCCCGGCATACACCTGAACTGTGAGTCATGCCTGCACGTTTGAGGCGAGCGGTATCGGATGTCTGCTAAGTGGTCCAATCAGAGGGTCTCTGCGTGCCTTTCCAGAGCTTTCCATAGTCTACGGAGCACTGTGAACTGCTGTGGATGACACTAGGATAAAACAGCAGTTGGACGTTATCCCAAGTGCTCGTTGTGAATGTCTCCAATGGACGGATGCAATCAGTGAATTGAAGAAAGTGACGTGAAAGTGATTTTGTGGTGGAACACACTTTGACACAGTCTTGTGATCAATAAATCTTATTGTATAATAGTTTGATTTTATAACCATATCGATTTGAGCTGTTAGAGTACATAACATCAACGTTTTGTTCCGTTTATATTTCACAGTCATAGTCTCAATATGACCAAATAATAGTGTTTGAATTGGCCTAAGTAGGCTAAATACAGATTGCAGGTACAATAGCCCAGTAATTTCAAGCAAAAACTCCCCATCAAGTATCCAGTGAAGAACAGACATCTGCTCGAACCGGTACTTAAGTATGTGCTAATGACATCCCAGGAAGCACACGTCTCTCACTTAAAGCACTGCTACTGCTATATTGTCCAATGAGCTGCAATAACCTGCATTCTTTGAAAATCTGCCATACTTGCAAATGCAGACTCATTCTTACAAGCTTGCCGTACAGAAACCACAATTGTTTAGAAGTAAGGCATTCCAACAGGTTCTGGGGGTAACAACGGTGCATATAGTTTGAATTCCAGGTTGTGCTCACAATGTGGGGGCTGTTTTGCAACGCTATTGTGATCGCAGCATGACTGCTTTCCGAAAATGACTTTAGCGGAGTACCTGTTGTCTACCTGACCTTGAAAACGTGCTGTACACTGTTTCATTTTGTCAAGTCAAAACCAAGTATCCACCGGTGGTACTTCCAGGTGATGTTATTGGGCGGGTGTTCTCTCTGAGCATTTCAAATGTGTAGTGGAGTATGTCGACCATTGACGCTGCACCTTCACTCTCCACTCACTCCACTGGGGGGAAGTCTGGCTTATAAATACCCAGTGGAGTGGAACATTGTGTACGCGGGTGAATGTGCCCACATGTGTGTGATTGGGTGACTGTGCACAGATGAATGGGCAGAAAGGAAGTGGGAGGGAGGAAGAACACTGGGGAGAACCAATTGAAATAGTGGAAATTGGGCTTACTGCTCACTGGTTATGGTCTTCATGACCACATAGTGTTCATGGATGTGGGAGGAAGGGGAGAGAGGGCAGCGAGAGAGATGTGAGGAAAAAAAAAGATTTGTGCCTGCAGAGAAACACGTGGAAGTCCTCAGTTGTAAGGAGAAGAGATAGGAGGCATGCAGAGGCTGATTTCCTCAGTCCTGGGGAGGCAGGCCCAGTGTCAGGCTCATTCCAGGTTTGGGCCAGATACCGCCTACTTTGCCAGACCATTAAAGGGGTGGAGCGAACGTTATGGGCGACGAATGGGGGTTGCGCAAAACAAAACAATATCAAAAACAAGCCTCTCGCCTCTCTGTGGGCAACCGGGCTACCCTCCGAGGGGTGATATTAAAAGCAGAGAGCCAGTCACTTACAATCTCCAAACCATGGCCTGAGACCTCGATAAACATGTTTATGGTGATATGTATTTGGAAGTATGTATATGTATATGACTGATCCAAATAACCGTCTTCTGTCCCTCTGTCTCTCGATAGGAAGACAATGAGATCCCCTCCAGTGTGTTTGTCAAGGACTCCGCCAAGACCCCGCAGCTGAGTCAGTACGACGCAGATTCCCTCCTCCCTTCTCAGTCTGTGACGGGCTCTATTGCTGGCAGCCGCGCCAACGATGAGGGTCTTCAGACCATTAGCTTGTCCTCCGATGACGAAGATGTCCTCACAGTACACCATGAGGAGTATGAGATGTGCGAGAGCAACGACGCAATGGGTCCAGCCACATCCCACTCGTTTGAGAGGAGGGCTGACAAGTTCAAGCGCAACAGCCTGAAGAAGGTCGATAGCCTCAAGAAGGCCTTCTCGCGCCAGAGCATTGAGAAGAAGGTGACCCAGATCACCACCAAGATCGTGCCGCCGGAAAAGCGGGACAAAATCAGGAAGAGTCTCACCCCGAACCTTCCCAAGAGCCCGACTGCCAAGTCCTCCTCTTTCAAGGTGTCTCCGATGACCTTTAACGTCAAGAAGGTCAGAGACGGCGAGGCCCCCACACAAGACCAGGGCTTACATTGGGAAGAAGCCCACGTGGAGATTCCTGCTCTTGAAAACTTAGATGAAGAGATTCCCCTGGCAGAGGCTCATACCCAGGTTGGAGTTGTGGAGAAGGTCCAGGAGATGGTGAGTCCCTCCACCCCAGACAGCATGAAGGCCGAGCTGGCGATCAATGGAGAAGCACCCAGCATTGAGTGCGAGATAAATGGCGACCGCTCTGCCGGCCTGGCAGTCCCAGAGCTTGATGAAGATGTTGGCGATGAGGAGGAAGACGAAGTGGAAGAAAAGGAGAATCACAAGAGCCCTGTTGAGACCGCAGCAGACCCCAAGATTGCTACTGCAACTATTACTGTAGAGCAAGTGTCTTAATATGATTTTAATTTTAGTGAGCAGCAATTGTAGTTCCCCATTCATTCTATTCTTGCGCCAGTTTTATTATAAATTATCCCTCCGATGTAAACAGCCTTTGAACCCCAATATACAAAATAACATGCTCTAAGCTTCCGAAAGTAGTCTATCTTCGGACAATTTCTGCCAACTCTTCCTTTTATTATTACCAGCTTAGTCCTTGGACATTAACACACACAGTGTAAGACAACTTGTTTCACGACTGGATCTTGCAGTGTATCCAAATCCAGTGCAGGTGCTTCCTAAACCCTGAAGCAGGGCTGTCCAAAGAAAGCACCGTAGCCCCAATGTACCACAACTTCCATCAACTGGTGCCTGTGTCCTCGATGTCCTCAATCTCCGGGCCAAGTATCTCCCCAGTGCTGTTTTTCTGCCTCTGGAGCTTTCTGCCACAGTGACAAATAACCCATTTGTTCTTTATGTCTTTTGTTTTTTTGTGTGAAAGAAAATAGTAAATCTTTGGCAACAGTGCCCCTACCCAGTGGCTGTTGAGGCAGCGTGTTGCCAGGTTGGGCTCTAGTTGGAATGGGGAGGTTCTGGGTTTTCAATGAAAAGGCCCTGTGGTGTTTTGTCATGAACCAGAGGTTGTTTAATGAATTCTTTGGACCTACGGGGAAATAAGCCCAGATCTTAACTAATAGGTGTCTATATTTCCGTCATCCCAGTGACGATGTCTTGACTCCTATTCTTAACCTGCGATCAACATTTTGTTCATCGCTGCCATAGTGACATTTCTAAAATACCACATGGGTGATAAATCAAAATGTTGCAGTTCATTTGTGGTTGTCTGGTCAGAAAATCCCAGGTGCAGACAATTAGAATAGATGGCATTCAAAAGAGTCTAAATGTTCTTGCGAATCCCACTAATTAAAAGCGAGATAAAAGAAAATGCTTGTAAATGGGTTTGTGCTTAGATAATGCCTAGAAAAACTAGGGAACAAGAACCCTGCCGGTTTTAATACTGACATATTAAATATCCCTTGGGCAGCCCTTTGTCCACTCTATGGACCAAATTTATGTGTTTTATGTACAGCAATTATTTTTTGTTTTTCTCAACGCGAGGCACCCAACTCTCCAAGTATTAACACTTTAAACCCATTAAAATAGTAACTTTGCGATAACCGTCTTTATACAGTGAATGTTGTATCTGTGAATTTCTTTTGAGTTACTATATGAAACTTGGGTGTTTATAAGTCGTCTGTTTTTTTCTTTCAGGCATCCATAACTTACATGGTGAAATGTTTACTACATTATATATGTTTAAGCCTTAAACCACTAAGTCCCTTTCCCCTAGATAAATACACACAGACAGACAGACAGACACACACACACACACACACACACACACCTAGCGTGCCTTTTACCTTGCATAAGCTGGTATGAGTAGCTTCGGTCTTGAAGGTGTGGATTGACTTTGTAGATAAGAATGATTAATGAATGTGTTTTTTTCTTTATAGCTAACACTTTATGGGGCATAATCATGGGTTGATACAAAATACTGAAAGCTTAGAACGCTTAAGTTAAAATGATGTGCAAATTCACTCATCAGGGTTCAAACCTCATGTTTGAACCTCATGCAGAAAAGTTACCTTTTTCAAAGTTGCCTTTCCTCCACGCGTCCAATGCAAGGACTGCCTCAAAATGCTTTAGCAAGTGCCAAGCATCCAGACACCGAGAGAGGTCAGAGAGGTGGACGAAGGTAGAAGACAGCATTCCTAGCTTTGACGTATGACTCCTGTTTGGCCCACTTTCTACACTCTCATGCTCCCCTTTGAGACTATGCCAAGAGGGAGACGCTCTGGAGCCACAGGTGTTAACCCCCCACCCGCCCCTCGATGAATGCTCCTGTGCACGAGCGTGTGGCGGAAAGAGGTCAAGCTTGGGTGTGGAAAAGAACTTTGTTGGAAAGGATGAGAAAGTCACCGTTGTGCTAGGCGTGCAATGGAAACGTATGTTAGATCACAAGATCTTTGGAACTAAGTATGCAAAATGAATTTAAAAAAAAAGAAAAAACAGTTTACTGGGGTCTGAAAAATGAAGAGGTGAGGAGTGGTGAACATGAACATACTTTACACTGTTGCTTCACTTAAAGCTTTTCACTGTATGTGCTTCATTCATTATAGAAATGAGCCTGCCAGTTTGCTCAAATGGGATCTGTAAGGAGAAAATAAATAAATAGACAAGAACGATTTCAAAGAACTTTTCACCTGGTTGCTTTTATTTTGTCACTTTTGTTTCTCTAATTCCACTATATAAATATTTTTACTCAAATGGGATTGAACTCTATACTTTATGCCGGCCCTTTGTTTAGAATGTGACTGTCTGAGGTATTTCCTGCTGATTCCTGCACATGTGTTCCTTCTGAGATACCTCTTGTCTGCCAACAGTAAATATGCAATACTTAGATTTGTGTGTGATCTTAAAATCAGGGTCTTTCATCTAGATCACACAATATCACAGCCTTTATCAGGCTGTGTTCAACACCATCTTTGTTCATACAGTTCTGACTTGTATAGCTTGATAATTTAGTTTTCCACTTAAACCAAAGACGGTCTCCTTTCCAGCAGAAGATTCTCTGCCACGTGAGTGTTTCAAGAAACTACTGCAATCAACTTCTGAATTTAGTGTTGTATACATCAATAAAGATTTTCTAACATTCAAATACTTTTAATTGCGATGAATAACACTAGTCACACATTTCACTTTAATTGTGTAATAGTTAACTGTCTGTGGATTATTGGTGCCGTGGCTTGAATGTTTTCCTGTCGTTCCCATGGAAACATAATAAAGCCTGCTATCGCTCAGGCCACTACAAGTTTTAGACAGTTTAACAGTTGTAGTTTTGTGAAGGTAGTAGAGGATGAAACACAGTGGAGGGGGTGGTTTGATTGCTCAACCTCTGTTTGCATAGCCCAGTTTATGGAAAATCAATATGAGACAGGTATTAGTCAGAGCCACAACAAGGCATTGCTTCAGCCAAACTATAAATGAACCTTTCCATCACAGTATCTAATTCTAACTAGAAGCTTTCCTGTTTCCTGTTTCCTGATACTCAGGATATAACCTACAAAACACAGTAAGTTGTTTTGATAGGAATTACTTTCTACAGTTCTATGAATTATTTATTATTTCCCCAATGCTCTGTGCACCGTAAATGAAACTTCCTGGGCTATTTATAGTTACCATCAGTTGTGATAAGAATATATTCATTTTTGTTTTAGGTAAACTGACTTTCATACTTGAACTCTTGCACATCTACTAAAATGTGAATGTTGCACATGTTGTTGTACAATAGAATACTAGTCAAAACGAGTCGTATGTTTAGGTGACCTATGCCTTTCTCAAACTCATCCAAAGGGTTAATAGTAGCCCGACCTGCTTCGTTTTTTGCCCATGAGGGAGTCGAGGTGTTGTGATGGTGTTTGTCTCCCTCTTCTGTCTGATAATAGACCAACACTCTTGCTTCTTCCGCGGAGTCATATTAGTTTTTCAAATTATCGAGCGCACCACTACTACTAGCAAGGTAATTGATATGAATAAGTACATTTACGAATTTACGTTGTTCTAACACGATATTCTGATAAATAGGTAGTATGGTCCACGTATTACCGTCAATTGTCACGGTGGCCGAGAGGTTAAGGCGTTGGACTCGAAATCCAATGGGGTTTCCCCGCACAGGTTCGAATCCTGTTCGTGACGTTCCTCTTTTTGCACGGATTGCAAACATGCGTTCTGTACAAAGCAAACCAAATGATTTACAATGTGCAATAATACCAGTTATACGTGGATACCTCCTTACTATTTGGAGGCATTTTGCAACCACTGTGTGTACGTGTATGGGAGTTTTAATATGAATAGTTCGCAACTCATCAATTGACTTAATTGACGAGAAGAAGGTATCGAATAATGTCACCTCGTGGGTGAGTAAAAACGAGAAAACGGCTGTCCACTTCCGTTTTACCGTTTTTGATTTAAAACGAAAAATGAGAAACGAGTGTTTTCGTTTTCTGGTTTTTACAATATAAGGGACTATCAAAAGGTACACGGACCCACGAGCTCTCTCATCACTTCTCGCGTTGTTTCTGAACGGGACTCATTTGGTATAAACCAATTACTTCCCCTCTGTTCTGTAAACACAAACACACTGTCAGCACATTGTCTGCGTGTGTCTGCGGTCGCATTCTCTTGGATAAAATAAGCCAGGTAATTGCCAGCATCTGTCCACTCAGTTGTGTAAAGACACACAAAAGGCTATTTGTATGTGTGTACCCCTTCCCTGCGCAGGATAGTCGTACTGGCCGAGTTGTATAAAACCCCCCCGTCAACCCCCCAGCTGACGTAGACTTGGGGTGTTGTTCTACAGGGGAGTCTCATTGAAAGTGAGCCGCGGAAGCAGGTTTTAGACGGTGTCTTCAGGGTGTGTAGGCATATATAACCAGGACACTTGCGGCTTGCGAACAACTCCGACGTTATAGGGGCCACCATTCGATAGAGACAATAGTCTTCTGAAGAAATAACTTGGCCAGACTACACGCCTTAGCAACGCTAACGACAACAGTTGCTTTTTCCTCAAAGGAGGCACACAAAGAAAATGCGTTCGATTTGAAAGCATTCACGTAAACTTAAGTTGTCCAAGTTACCGAGGGGGGGTTTGACGGTCGTCACCTCCTAACCTAAAAGCACAGACCACCAAGCTGTGCAACGTAACGTCAGTGACTGAGAGGTCTGTGTCGAAGCAGGAGCATCTCCCAGCACATCAGTTCTAGATCCGAATTCCAAGTTTTGGGTCGACTGCATTGCTAAAGCGCTAGTTTACTTTATTAATAGTCGTCGTGTTTGACGTCAGCGTGGCGTCAGTATATTTGAAGACCTGCTATTATGACCATAATATCGTATAGATACACGCAAAGATACTTGTGTCCTGTAATGAAACGGAGGCAGCTAGCAAACTAGCATCGCAAACGAGCTAGCTCACATTTAGCATTGTGTTCCTTAGCAAAGCCACTCCTGATAGCACACTTTGAGCACCCTGGTCGTGCGCTTGGTCTTTTTAAGCGGGCGGTTAACGTGGACGTAATTGTTATGTTTCACCCCCTGTATTCAGTGGCGGTGTTTCTTGTATTCGACTCGAATGTAACGTTAGCCGACTACCACAGAAGCCGGACCTTGTCCCTGTAAACGGTTAAGATAGCGCTAGGGGGGGTTGAGCTGCGTTACGTTAGCATTTGGCTAACTGGCTAATTAGCTGAGCTAGCGCTACCCGGTAACGACAGCCCGCTCGCAACTGCCTTTGCATTTAAGTGGCAGTAAGGGAAAGACGAGTTTTATATATATATTGTACACATATCGTCGAGGCCGACAATGGCAACCGCCACAGGCGAGGCCTTGTTTTTATTAAAGGATGTGAAGCCCGGGTCGAAAAACCTGAATATCGTATTCATCGTGTTGGAAATCGGTAAGTCGGACCGTGACACCGCAGCGTCTCTTCCTTGTACCGTCAGCTCGTGTCTTTTCGTTAAAGGAGCCAGCCGTGGCACGAGCGGTCACTGTCAATCGGAACTTTTGTCAGTCCTAACATGTCCCACGACTCGCCTCCACCTGGGGTCGTTTTTCCAGCCGTTCGTCTGAACTCGTGTCGCCGTCTCATTGTTGTTCAGGACGAGTGACCAAAACGAAAGACGGGCACGAGGTGCGCTCCTGCAAGGTGGCCGACAAGAGCGGGAGCATCGCCATCTCCGTGTGGGACGAGCTGGGAAGCCTCATTCAACCGGGGGACATCATCAAGCTGACCCGAGGGTAGGCTCGACCGCCCAACGTGACCCACCGGTCAACGATCATTGCACAAGTTTCCATTAGACGGGGAGCTGTTGCTCTTATAGGGGAACTTTTCTTGTCTGTAGTTTAACTGTGACCTTTCTGTGTTAGCTATGCATCCATATGGAAAGGCTGCCTGACCTTATACACTGGAAGAGGAGGGGATCTGCAGAAGATTGGAGAGTGAGTATCTGTTCACTCTGCAGCCCAAGCATCTTAGAAAACAGCGCTTTGTGAAAATGGTCGTTAACATCTGGGGGCTTTCCAACGGGGTTGAAAAACATTCTGTTATGAAAGCCTTTGGACCGCTGCCTAAACAGCTGTGTATTATTCCTCTAAACATGCCTTTTTAATCCCAAGAAAGTGCATCTTACATTCGTCTCACTCTGATTTTTACTGACTTTCGAGTGAGCAAACCTCTGAATCTTAAAGCTTGTGCTTCATGTCGACGAACACTGACTTTTGGAAACCGATCGCTTCATTCCGACCAAACACCGACTCTGCATATTATCTTAAAATGTGGCTTTGTCTCTGCAGGTTCTGCATGGTGTATTCAGAGGTGCCCAACTTCAGTGAACCAAACCCAGATCTGCTATCCCAGCAAAACAAGTCTGTGAGTAGCCACGCGCCCACTTCTCACTTTCATTAGCAAATGTGTCGACCCCCTTTGCGTACAACGAACTCAGGAGTCCGATCCTAACACAGGTGGTGGTAAGATGTTAAAGCTGACTGACATTCTCTTCCATTAACAGGGTAAACCAGACCAGAATCAGAGGGGAAACTCTCCACCCAATCAGAATTCAGGTACACCTGCTCCACCAGGTCAGTATATTTAAGGTTGCAGAGATCCACTGCTCTTGTCCCGAGTGGTGGTGCACATTAGGGAGGTCAAAATACCAGAAATAAGCAGTCGGTACCAGTCCAATTCCACTGTTCTCACTTCCACGGTGAAACGGCCCTGGTACTTGAATGAACACTCCACGGACTCTCTGGATATTGTTTTGCGCATTGATATTAGGATCTGCGTCATGTTATTAAACAGTTCTTCTCGCGCTACACGTCATCTCCCCAGGCAAATTCTTCAATTTGTTATGATTCCAAAATAGAATCCCAAGTACACATCGCTAATGCATAAAAATGATTGAAGAATGTTGGTGGATTAAAAGAGACATTTGTTTGTTTTCGACTTGCAAAATTTGGCTTAAATTAAGGGAAAAGGTGAAAAAAGCGATATGGTGCTTTTTTGTTCAAGTCCGTACTTGGATCTGAATGAAATTAGTCTTTTTTTTTTTCTTTTTTTTTTCTTGCCCGTTTTGTGTTTTAAAGATGTCCGCTGGGCTTTTTCCCAGCAGACAATTTGACATGTCACCGTAAGCCTTAACAATAAGTCGGCGTGCACAATGCCAGGACCATAATCCAAAGCGTCTGCCTTCATTCATATTATTCACACCTGTGATTATCCCACTGTCACGTCACAATGTCTAACGTCCACTTTGTTTTCCTTTTCTGTTGGTACTTGTATTTCTCCAACCACAGGTAACGGTGCCATCCTGCCATTTGCCAACAACAACAACAACCCATTGACTGGTGCGTCCCGTGACACCGGCTTCGGCGGCATCGGGCGACCCAACGGCCGGTCGCCTGGCAACGGAGCGCCTCCAGCTACTGCTGCTTCAGCTGCAGGACCCGCGACAGCCCCAAAGTCTTCAGTTACCATTAGCAACGGCAGGGACCCACGGCGTGCCAAAAGATGAAATTGGGTGTGTGTTGAGGGAACGGGGGCTTGGGGGAGAAAACTTATGGATATCCCTATTTCCCCCTGCCCCCTCTTGCTAAAACACTTTCCCCCTTCCCATCTTGGCCTGAATTGGCCTTTAATATTCAGAATTACATAAGGGACTGTTAGCCTCATTCTCCTACATGCTAACCTGCTCAGGTGTGGCGTTTGTCATCAGTAGTGGTTTCAGTGCGATGGCCATCCTTCACCTGATGCTCCAGCTGGACTCAGGGGGCCAAGTGGCGATCTGCCCCCTCGGCCCCCTGAGTCCTTTCTGCTAAGTCTCACTGTCTCTTTGCCAGCTCTGTGCCAGTGTCTCCCCCCCCTCCAGTTCCCTGGTCCTTAACCCCTCTACCCCATCTGTTCTTTTAAACTACACACCCTACATGAACACTTGATGCACTTTCTTCACTTAATTTAAGTCGGAGGGGGTCAACTTTTGCTTTCATCTAAATCGGGAGATGGGTTTTCAATTTCTTTTTTTCTCAGCGGGAAAAGCCTTAAGATGGTGAAATGAGTTGTTGGATTAATGCACAAGCAGGTCTTCCTTGTTACCAGGCAGAATCCAAAATGAATTTGTGAAAGGAAATGTGTTTAGAGTTATAATTTTAATAATGGCTAGGTAAATTGATATTACGCTTCTTTTTAGTTTTGTTTCTTACATCAATTGTACCTACATCAAGTAATGACCCACACTCGAATAATGGCAATGTTTCACCGAAGGAGTTCTCCGGTAGTTCTGACAGAAAGCCAAGTTACTGTTAAAGAATATAAAATGTACAGTATGTCAACTTGGTTACACTGCTTCTACAATGGTATAAAACAGATTTGTAATAAACAAAATTAGCAATATTGCTTTAGCAAACACATTGCCACTTGACATGCAAGGATGTAAACGATTGTTTGTTTTTTAACTTGATCTTTGGCCCGAGATTATTTAGTGTAGGTCGCCAGTAGTGTTTGTGGTCCTTGGAGCCCCCCAACTGGCCCCTTACAGAGGCCCTTACAACCACCCTGCGCCCTATCAGCTGTGTGGACTGCACAGCGCCATCTGGTGTCCACTCTGAGGAACTACATGTGTTCATCGAGGAGGATCCTCCAAAAATACCAGCCATGTCTGATCAGAGTGTTTTCTTCCTTTAAGCAACGGGTTTGGCTTGATATCACACAAACACGAGGGAAGTTCAACTTTATTTATTTTCCCAGTTATACTTTGAACAGAAAGCCTTTACATTGAAGCATCCTCTTTGAAGCGATGCGTTTTCTTTACTTTGTTGCACCAAGCACCTACACATGGCCTCTGGGGCCAGTGTCACTGCGTTTAGATTGGCCACCCTTCCTCCTGGTGTAAAGCTAACCCTTCATATTAAAGGCTTTAGCATGTGACCTGTTCCAATTAACAGTCTGTTAGTCTAAATAACAAATTATAGAATTAATGTGTGCAAGGCGAACGGAATATAACCAAAAGCATCCATCATATTTATTTATGTAACAACGGAAAGTGTAAATCTGTAATTCGCTGATGTAATGTTTTAAAACCTGTTCCCAGTGTGAAGTACCATGATGCTATTTCTTGCCCAATGTTTAGAACGTGTTCATGTAATTCTACTTAAAACAACAAAAAACCCAATCATTGTGACACGGGAGGCTGGAACACACGAGTCATGCGGCAGGAAATGTGATGCTCGGCGCTCGTGTGTTGACACTGCCGCATGTCATGAGCCGAGGACTTCCTCTCAGGGAAGTCTCATCATGTGCTACGGGGAACATGAAAAGAAATCCACACGTGCACAGAGGCCCTTCAGCCGTAGTACTTTTGGAGGGAAGTGTTTCCACTTGACATGAATGTCCCAAACACATGAGCACATCAAGGCAACACAATGTGAGTGTCGGAACCCGACCAGACTCTTTCTGATATGCTGCATTCCCTAAACATCAATTCCACCCAGTGTTGACTCTGTAACTCATAAAGCGATTTCTCTTTCGATTTGGAGCTCAGGGGGACACGACGTCACGTCTTGTGACAAATGATTCATATTATTGGTCCTCGAGGGAAGCGTTGTGGTTTAGTAATAACCAAACAGTGGCTGTGGAGAAGAAAAACAGTCCCACTGATGACTTGAAAAAAATAAAGAGATCAGAAGAAGAAAGTCAATTTGGGGAGTTAAAATATTACAATCTGAACCCCGATCACAGCTTGAGAAGTTAGTAGTAAACTATACATTTTGAAGAAATAAAGTCCCATCCGTGTAGTGTGTGTATTCTGACTCCTCATCCAATCCGAGTGTGGAGGCTGGAGGTGTGATGGGAGGGGACACAGTGTGTGTGTGTGTCCTGCCTGCTTGTCACAGACTCCGTGCCTCCCAAAGAGAAGACACCACAATGTACGGTGAGTGTTCCGAGCAACAGAATAACAACTTTATTATTTAATTCTGATATTTATTTAATACGTATATTCATACATCCAACAGGTTGACGGTGTGTAGCCCTCAGCTTACAGAAATAAGAGTCAGTTTGGCAAAGGGACATTTGTAATTTCCAGATGGAAAACGTGTATAAGATTTACAGACATGCTTCATTGTTGTTCCCCTGATCAGCAGATTAGTTGTGTGATGATTATTATTATATAATAATTTATTTTATTTAAAATGATTATTTTATTTATTATTTATATTTATTATATAATGTATTATTATTATGTGATTAATTTTAAATGTATAAACTGCAGCATGTAGCCAGTTACACGGAGTTTTTCTTTATAATGTTTTTGCGTGTGTTCCCGCATCTTTCCTCAGAATTCAACACTTCTCATCTGTTTGAGGACCTCGGCTCCTTTTACGATGAGCTCAACTACACCTACAACAACGACACGGAGTTCGACCCGAACCCGGACACCGTGGCCTGCGACTTCTTCTCCATCCCCGACGCGGGGGCGGTGGTCATCGGCGTCTTCTACGTGCTCATCTTCCTTCTGGCCATCCCGGGGAACCTGCTGGTGGGGCTGGTGATCGGCCTGAGCAAGCACCCGCTGCCCCCCTCCGACCTGTACCTCCTCCACCTGGCGGTGGCCGACCTCCTGCTGGCCGTCACGCTGCCCTTCTGGGCCACCTCCCTCACCCGGGGCTGGGTGTTCGGAGACGCCGCGTGCAAACTCGTCACCGTCCTGCAGGAGCTCAGCTTCTACTCGAGCATCCTCTTCCTCACCTGCATCAGCATGGACCGCTACATGGTGATCGTGCGCGCGATGGAGGCGCGCCGGGCCAACAGGCGGCGCGTCAGCTGGGCGCTGTGCGCGGCCGTGTGGGCCGTGGGCGCGCTCCTCGCCACGCCGGGCTTTTTGCATTCCGCGCTGCCGTCCAAGACGTCGAACCAGACGACGTGCGGGGAGATGTACGAGCCGGGCAGCGCGGACGGGTGGCGGCTGGCGACCCGGGTGCTGCGCCACACGCTGGGCTTCCTCGTCCCGCTGGCCGTCATGCTGCCCTGCTACGGGGTGACCGTGCGGCGGCTCCTGCGCGTCCGCGGCGGCTTCCAGCGGCAGCGGGCCATGCGGGTGATCGTGACCGTGGTCGTGGCCTTCCTGCTCTGCTGGACGCCGTATCACGTGGCGGTGATGGCGGACACGTTCTTCAGGGCGAAGATAGTGCCGTACAAGTGCCCGGCGCGGATGGCGGTGGATCTGGCCATGCTGGGCACCCAGAGTCTGGGGCTGCTGCACAGCTGCGTGAACCCGGTGCTGTACGCCTTCGTGGGGGAGAAGTTCAGGCTCCGGCTGGGGCAGATCGTGAGGAAGACGGGCCTCCTGGGGAGGACGTCCGTGGCGCGGGGCAGCAGGTCCTCCATGTCGTCGGAAATCACGTCCACCGTCATGTGAGGAGACGAACCACTCTGATGGACCTCAGGGTGCTGGTGGACCTCAGGGTGCTGGTGGACCTCAGGGTGCTGCTTGACATACTCGTAGGCAGCTCGAAGAAAAGCCCATTTGCCTACAGATGCCTAGAAGATTTTATATTTTTGTAAGCATTTTGGTCACAATTGGCCCCATGTGATGATTTAAGTCGACATAGCTTTGTACTATTGAATGTCCAGAGTCCGATATGGACTAGTTTTGTACATATTTCAATTATAAATCTCATATTTTTAACTTGAACTCTTGCTTCTCTTTGATATTTGTTTGTGCATCTGGCAATAAATAACGTGAATTTTGTTATCAACACGCCGGTCAATGTGGTTTGAGCTGTACACCTTACAAAGAAAGGTTGTGGTTACCTTCTTGAATCCTCTCCTTCCTCATGTAGTATTCTGAGCAAACCGTGGAAAACTTGTTTGTTTCAAATGTGACACATTTCAAAACATTGTTACAACACAAAGACAAAACATCCCCTGATGACGACTTCGGGATGCAACTGAAACTGAACTGAGAAAGATAGAAAGACACCCGGCGATACGCCGGGACATGTTCATGAGTTTTGTAGCAAATTAACGTCGCTAATGTGATTTATATTTCCAAAATCAGTAAATGCTTTACACGTGACTGCTAAAAGACACACTAGCATCATGTTTTATAATGTGGAAACTCAGGGGAAGTTTAGTTCAAAATCAGGGGTAAAAGAGGGGCCTCAAGAGACAGTGATCATACAACTAAAAGTGTCCTTTAATAAAAAGGTTGGGGGTCAGGCCGACTTTAAACCAAAAGCATCCTCCCGCTGTTGGTCAGGGACTCCGGTCTACACCACGGTGCCTCCGTCCGGTTGGGGGCAGAGGAGAGAGGTGAGTCCAGTTTGTTCAGGTCACAGGTGCTGCTGACGCTGCTTATGAAAAACACCAACAATACTGGGCATTTTAGCCCGTACTTAGGGTTAATTAGTTTAAAACCAAATCAGAGCCGACAGGTTAATTCAACAAATCGTATGCGCTGGCTGTAGGTTACATCACAACATAGTCGACGCAACTCAACAAAGATTTTTGAAGTCAACAGTTAATTTGTACTTTCTACAAACTGACATGTTTTTTTTCCTGTGCTGTCTGAGGAGGACCCGGAAGTGGGCGGGGCCTGGTTTGATCGGAGCCAATAGGATTGAGTTTGCCTGCAGCAGAACCCTGGACTCTCCCCTGGTTGCAATACTTTGAGTTAAAAGGTGACTTCCTTTTCTTTTTGTGCTTCAGATTGCAGTACATAGGTGGTGAAATTATTTCTTAAGTTAAAATGATGAGCCGTTCCCGGTGATGTTACTTGCTGCTCGTGCACAAAACTGTCACCAAGGAAACAGATTTTCTGCTTGTGTGCTTGAAACTTCGATTATGCACAATGTTTTGGACAATTTTGGACAACGTTTTCTTGCACAATATTTGCACAACTATGCCATATTTGCACAACTGGCATTACCTTGTCATTCATATCTACCATGCTGCTGCTTAATGTAAATACTGCTCCGTGTATATTCCACACTGTACATTTATTTATATATACTCTGCTCTCTTACACTTCTGGTTATGCTAAACTGCATTCGGTTGTCTCAGTACCTGTACTATGTGCAATGACAATAAAGTTGAATCTAATCTAATCGAGCTTTATTAACTTTATTAAGGTCCAATGTCTCAAGTTATTTTTTACGTAATGTTTGACACTGAATGTGGACTTTCATTTGCAGTTGAGGGGATGCCCTTCTCTACGTTCACGAGTTTTGACTTTTATTCATATTCGTTGATATTAGGCTTCGCCTAACACACATTTCACCGTGAATCAAACTACTTGTGGCTTGCTGTGTTGGCTAGCGTAACTGTGAACTCTTATTGGCTTAATTATCTCTTTTGAAAATGATTTTGAATTATTTGCATTTTTTTGTTTTTAATTCACAATATTGACATTTTTCATCCCCAATCCTTGCTGAGCGGACACCCCATTTAACGTTAGCTACTTGCACCTTTAGCAATGTGCTAGTTAGCACTCACAGCTAACTCAAGTGTGTAAGAGCGAATTAGCTGTAATTCCTGTTAGGGTGGTGTTTGCGGTTGCATTTTAATGTGAGATACCGTGGTTGTTTTGACTTATTGATAGTGCGCTGTCTCTGCTAATGTAGCATGCTAGCAGCAGAGCGCATTTGCATATTACAACAGGCAGTAGAATTGATCTTGAATTCTTGTGAGCTGCAGATTCATCACAATTATTTGTCTTCAATTTTGAATGACATATTCCCAGGTTTAAGACATGAATGTATCAGCTATCAGGTGTGTCGTTGCAGTGATTACATTTGGTGGTTTTCATGATGTCTGGCCACCTTTACACAATTGGGAGGCCAACGTCTGCCTTAACATTTGACCTACAAATTAAATATCTGCCCCACGCCAATCCACCCCCTCCTCCGTGCCAAGCGTTGCACCATCGCACATGTTCTACTGACCTCAGGTCAGCTAAAAAGGACATGGGGGGGGGAGCCTCGCGGCGAGTGCGCAGACGAATCGCCGTGCAGCTGTCATTGTGAGGCTTTCTGGGCTCTGCCTGTCATTTCCCCCCCTCACAGAGACGCTAGCAGGCGTAGGGGGAGATCATGAGCCGGGAGGTTTAGCTCATGGGACGAGGAGTAGGGGGGGGCGACTCTGTGCAACTTGTTGGACGGGACTTGATGCTGGCATTCAAACAGAAGCCCATTGAGAAACTGATCAAAAGGCCACCAGGGAAACAAAGGAGGACACGCTGAAGATTCACCTGGTTTTCGGCACAGAAGGTCCACGAAGGGAAATGATTACAAAAGGCTGAAAAGTCAAGAGAACGTCGGGAATAAGAAGAGGGAAAGCAGGGCCGTCACTTCCAGGAGACGAGGCAAGAGAGCTGCTAATGCAACATGATCCAGCTGGTCTTGCCCTAAAAATACCTCTGGGCAGGAAGAGTGGTAGCTATCTCTATCTGCCTAATTACCTGGTAATCAACCATTTATTTTTCCACTCCGGGCAACAACTGAGGTCAGAGCAGCAATTTGAGGAGAATTTGTCCATGGCAGATCTTGTTTCTATCTTTTTGAGTTCAGCTTTCCATTTGCAAAGACATATCTATAGTATCTTAAATTCAAAAATGTAATTTAACCGTAGTTAATACGTAAAGCCTGTTCATAGACTCTAATTCACTCACTGGATTTTGGTGTATATAACTGAGTGTGGTCCCATTTTGTTTGCTGTAGGCCCAATACCCACATCCACACTCACAGATCCCATTGCAGGATCCACCTAAATCAGATAAACCATGAGAAAAGCTGAGGTGCAAATGACCCTGAAAAAGGGGGCAGGCGAAGCAGCGCCGGCCCGTAGCCCCACCATCCCGCCGAAGCGGTCCAAAGTGAGCCTGGAGAAAGTGGTCCCGGAGCTTCCAGGACCCGGTCACGCCACCCCGACTGCGCCCGTTTTCGCACGCAAAATGAGGAACGCCGCCGTGGGGACGGGCTGCGACATCCGTCTGAAGGTGACTGTGGCTGGAGACCCCCAGCCCTCCCTGTACTGGTACCACAACGATGAGCTCCTCAACATGGACAACCAGGAGTACGGAGGGCTGTGGATTAGGGATTGCAAACCCAGCGACGCCGGCCTCTACACCTGCATCGCCAACAATCACATGGGTGAAGCTCGGAGCAGCGCCGTGCTGGCCGTCTTGGATCTGGGGGAAGGTAATGCCACGCGGTGCATTCAGGGGATCGCTTTTCCACATCTGTAATAGGGAGGATTTAGTTGTTTCTTTGTCACCGTTCCATGTGATTACTAAATTAAATCATGGACAAAAATATATTGAAATATTATATTATTGTTTTACTTTAATGGTATTATGACAACGTCATTTGGTTTCTTAAAGGACGTTTACATGTTATAGTAAAGCGGACAATGGGGTTTTAAATACATAACAATGTATTGCTCAAAGAATAACGTCCATTAACCAGAAAAGACAGAGTCAGGCTACCTGTTCCATTTGCAGAAGCATCCAGTGATAATGGAGAGTGAACTCTTGGCCAGGACACAAGCTACCTCGACCTGCTTCAGTCATTGTCATGTTTTATCATCATTTTTATGGGGCTAAATGGTTTCTGCCATTATGTGGTACTTGGACCGGCTATGCAGGTTATTAGCTTAACCTGTCATCTTTGAAAACAATGCATGTTACAAATGATAAAGTAATCCCATTCTTTTAAACTGCTCCAAAAAGAAAAGGAAGTGAGGGAACAAAGATGCTAAAATATACAGGTATATATACCGTATATATATCAATAACACAATTGAATATTTATACACATCTTCATGAGTTGATTGTTTTTAGATGTGAAGCTAAAAATGAAGATTTTGTTTCCACTCTAATTATATTTAAATATTTATTTACATATATCAAAACATACAATTTGAACAAATGGGAGTTAGCAGAACATGTAACATGCAATGAACTCTCAAGATAATTAAGGATGCTAGGTTCTACTAAAGCATCAAGAAAAGGGGAAGCAGTGTCAAAAAGAACTCTTTTCAATATCTTGATAAACGATAAATTATGAAATTATAATATTTTATAATTTCCAATGTTAAATACAGTACATTGTTTCAGAGTATTATCCAAAAGAAATTTGCCCTTCTGTTGCGCAGTGAGGATAGAAAGATGTGTCTGTGTTCAGATGTCTTCCTGAATTCATGTCTTAGGCGTAATGCTCATGAGGATTTCATTTAAATTTGTTTAAAGGAACTATGGGTGTCACTGTGATTAGCAAACGGTGTTGATTTGAGCTGTGAGAGTGCATCTTAATCACCTTCCTCCGTGTAGCCGACGAGGCCCACAGTAGCTCGCTCCTGAATACGGTTCAATCAAGTACAGCATGAGTAAAGCCTTCGGCGAATGGCGGTGGGGTCGAGGGAAGCAGAAATGAAAGACGGGGCGCTTACACAACGACCCCTGCTGGGTTCAGGCAACACGATGCTTTGTGCGAGCTCGCCACAAAAAACGGGTACTAAAAGAGTGGCGGGGTCTGCATACTGGGCGACGCGATGACAAGGATTCCTTTTTAGTGTTTAGTGTTAGATTTTCTTTTACTTTATAAATATTGGGCTCTTGGACAGAGGCCACGTAGAACTTGCACCATCCAATGTGGGTACTTGGAAATGATCGGCAGGATGCCGAGAGTTTACGGAAAAGAAAGATGCTGATAACAAGTTTTTTGAAACAATTTTTTGAAAAGTCATGGTACAAAACAACGGGTTAGAGATCGAACACAAGCAGTCTGTATGAATCTATACAAGGTGATTGGTTTATGTTGGTGGATATAGTCCTGTCGAAATCTGTGTGCTGCTTTCACATTCCACGGTTCACAGAGAGGCCCTCGATTTGGAAACACACTAAAACAGAGAAGTACGATGAAAGGGCCGTTTTCCTGTCAGACCCTGGTTTCACGTCATCAGCCCACACCTCGCTTCCTGAAGCTCTGCTTCCCATCAGCTGGTCACCCGGCGGCTGCTTTCTGCTGGGGTCCACTCGCTGGGATCTTACACTGGATAGATTTGTGTGATTCTTCATTTGACGACGCACGAGGCGGCTCCACTGCAGTGGCACCACGGCGTGTTCACCATCCTGTCGGCTTTCCTCAGACCCTCAGATGATGTCAACTTTTCCTTTGACTCTCCATTTTAACCTTCAGTCTGATCGTGCGTATAGTCTGCAGCTGTTCCATCACTCAATGAACCCTTTTCTCTCGCTCGCTCTCTCTCTCTCTCCCCCCTTTGAAAATATCTCGCTGTACGCCCCCCCCCCCCCTCCTCCCCTCAACCCTCACCCCTCACGCACCAACTCTCCATAGTTATTTATACAGTGGAATGTGCCAGGCCTTAGATTTTTGTGATGTTAGCTAGCCAGCGTCTCTCCTATTACACAGGAAGACATCACTGCTAATTTTAGGCCGGCCCTGCATGACTTTCTTTTTCTTTCTTTTTTTCTTCTCTCTACTGATTGGGGACGTCTTCTACTAAGCATAAAGAAGTCGGCCATATGTTGTACTGTTATGCATCTCTCCATAATGTCTCCTATCCTTTTTTTTAGTTCATTATGTTATTGTGAAGTTGGTCGGTCAAATATGATTTAAAACAAATGAGTCACTCAAATACAAAAACAAACAAACATAAAAGCAATAGATGGATGGAAATGACGATTGAACCAAAAGCTTTAGTTATATTCTAATTTAATTTAGCAATTTGCGGACAGTGAAACAAGTTGAAAACACAACATGGAAATGAAATATTAGCATTTAGACTTTAGCAGGTAAATGCTCCACTATCCTCACCTAGTTGCTGACTTGGTCTGCTAATCAGTGAGGCGGGCAGAAGGTTAATTTAAAAAAACAAATATGATGAGTGCAAAAACAGTGACCAGTAAGGTGCCGACACGCTGCAAGGAAATCAGGGGAGCTACAGCATTGGCTGATAATTACCTGAAGGTACCTTGAGCATTAATCAGTACAGCTCAGATCCTGCAATCACACGTTCTCGGCCACTTAGCTGCAGCACAAACAAGCTGTAAGCAAAAAACAAAAAAAGACACAGAGATACCAGCAGCTTTTCAGTTGCCATGGCGGCCGATGTGCATGCCTATTTACACACCCAGGTGATGCAGAGCAACGTAAACATTCTATTGTTGTGTTCCCAATGAGCCTGAACAAAACAGCAAGCTGCAGGCAGAAAAACCAGAAGGAAAAGATGATCTTATCCCCCACGTCACCGTGTTGCTTTAATAAGCACACATGCATGTTGTTTTGATGGACAAGCCGCCCTAAAGGGGTAGTTGTGGAGTTTGTTGGAGATCTGAAGTTGAGAGTATGATAGCAGAGGAGTAACAGTTGAGTAAACGTGGTTGAAATACTGAAATCGGTGGTTGTAATGGTTAAGCCTCGCAAAGTTTAGTAGCCATTCAGTGTGGGTCAAAAAGTATGATCTCATACACATCTTGGACTGATAAATATTTACACTCATTTTGTGGAGTTGGGTGTTAACACTTGGTCGTGTCTAATTGAGTAAAATGTCTGCAGTCACAGAGCTGGTAAAGCTACACAGTGAATGAAATCACATATATTTTACCTCATATTAGATGGGGAACAGCAGAAAAACATCTTTCCAAACTGCGGAACGTTCAGTTGGCCGAATCCTTTTCTATGATTTAAATGTGGTATTTTATTTCCAGGGTATGATATTTTTCCCCCTTCTGATGTTTATTAGTTTACAACCCATTTCTGGATGTAAAGGAAAATTTTAAAAAACGCAACCATGCATAAAAAACTGGTGAACCCAATGGTAACTGCTATTGTTTGTTGTTCGGTCTGGGAGTTCTCCGTGTTTGTGTCTAAACAACTTTGACCCTCAAACTCTGTTTTCCGCTCATGAACGCTTTTGAAAACGCTTTGTTTGCCTAAAAATGTCCCGTGTAGGGCTCGGAAGTCTTCTTCCCGTCTCGCTCGCTCCTCGTTTCCAAAAAACAACATGGCGATGGCAGACGTCGCGATGGCGACCGCCAACATGCCAAACTCAAGGCTTAAAAAAAGGCCGTGACGGTGCGGCTGCCACCAATGATTTATTCAACGGGTTATCGTTAATGTAGCTCCACGTGGACGCTGTAAAAGCCGGCGCCCCCTGAGGCCTGAGCTGCTTTAGAAACGTGACCCTCGACAGGTGTGGTGTGAGCAACAAGTCTCAGGACGTCCACTGTGCTATTTTCTTTCCCGCGCACATCTACCTGCTGTGTCGATTCGGAGTGAAGCCATTTCTGTGTACTGAGGTGGTGTCAGCAGCAAAGCCTCTCCTCCTCCCTTTCCCCCTGGCTACCGAGTGGCTTCCAAACACAAAGGTATCAACTAGTAGCAGCAGCTGGCAGTCGCTACGTCATTCGTTCAGTGTGCCGTTCAGTGTGCCTCCCTTGGGAGACGAGACGGGCCTCGCGCGTAACCCGCCGGCGAGCGCTTCCAGCAGAGGAGCGAGGAGGTCCGCGCGCGGCCGCTCCCCCCTCCGCCCCCCTCCGCCCCCCAGCATCGTTCCACCGGCCCGAGAACGAGACGCAGCCACATGGGGAGGAGGAGCAGGAGGAGGAGGAGGAGGAGGTGGGGGGGGGGATGAAAAAAAATGTCAACCAATGCTGTAGAACGCTGATGTGGAGAAGGCTGCATCACTCCCACTGGCTTCCTCTGCCTATCGGAGCGCGCTGCCTGCGGGGCTGGAACACAGCGGGTGGGGGTGGATGGAGGGGTGGAGGACGCTCACTACACTGTTGCTGCCTATTGTTTGGAGCGGGGGGGGGGGAGGTTCCCTCCGAGGGGACGATATGCATTCAACAGACGTAGCCCACCTGCCGATGGAGATCCGGGCTCTGTGCTTCTTTCAGGACGGGAGCCGCTCAGAAGAAGCGCCGCTGCCTCTCCGAGGCTGCAACTTGTTACGTAACGGAGCGAAGTTCCTCCTTGCCGCCGGTCTTCGCCTTTGATTGAGATGCTGTGACCTACGCGTCAGCAGAGAAGCAGTGTATTACAAGTGGGATCTTTTACGCCAAAGTCGGCTATTAATGGATGATGTCTTTGCCAGAAAATGTCCTGATTTAGGCGTGTAGTATTGGCTCGGAACCCCCAGCGTATTTCGGGGAATACCCTGCTGCTGAACATAAGCCAAGACAAAAAAATTAAAATATCTGGCAAGGACAAACCAACTGTGGCCATAGAAACAAATCCAATTCTACCAAAGAAAAACATCAGGCAAGTGCTATTTATTTGCTTTGTCTATCTCATGTCTATATACCGAATCATCTGTTTTGTCTACATAGAATTTAAAAAGTATTCAATGTCTAATGTTGACAGAAGCATTTTGTCAACATCACAGCTCATCAACCGGCAGCGGTGTTTTTACAATTCACAGTGAGAATATTTAAAGGAGGTGGAGCTGCTTTGTACATCCTTAAGGGAATGTTATGTCTCTGGAATAGAATTACGTTGGCCAATAGAAAACAGTGTTTTTTTTTAAACAAATGTTTCACTGCCACAAACATTCAAGAAGTTTATTAAAAGATCATTGAAGGCCAAAATGTATTTTGTTGCAACAACAGACAGGGCAAAAAAGAGACATTGAGATGATTAAAGTGTACATCTCATAAGAGGGGGTGTGTTTTCCTCTAGGGTGGAAGTGAGTTTCATGAGCCAGACTATTCTGGGATTATTGTGTGGTATACAGATATACAGTAATAACCCAATGCAATCCCTCACTTTTGAGCTGTGTGATCTGTAATAAACTCCTCTTCTGGAACATGCTTTCTACTCAAGAAAGACTCGCGTTGAAGGCAGAGCTGAAAAATCAAAACCTTCCTTTGTGATTTAATGATATCTCACTAAATACAAATGCAATGGTACTCACATTTTGGTTTCATCTTGATCACCTTTTGCGCACTGTTCCTCAGGCAAGGTACACACCAGAATCTACGAGATAGATGATTTGATTGATAACAAACCCCAGCTTCTGAGTCAAAGTCTCTTTCTTTTACCTGTGGTACCTAAATATGTGGGATTTAGGTACCACAGGTAAGTCCAAGGTAAGTCCTGGTCTTTGAAGACAATTCTTTCCCTCAAAGTTGAAAGATAGGCTTCCACGGTGTGTCGAGCAGGGTTCCCCCCCATCCCGGGTTTGGGTGGGGTCCCTCTGTTTGCATGCGGTTCCCGTGGCTGCGGGGGTTCTCTGGTTCCCTGGCTTCCTCTCAAAGACAAGCAGCTGAGGTCGACAAATTGCTGAGGATCTTCTGCGTGATTGTTTGTATCTGCTGATGCTTGTGAGTTCATTGTGGAGGTCGTTAATTCATTTTGTAAATACCAGAAAAAGCCTTGTATACAGTGTGTACAACAGACTGTGTTGATATTTAGGAGATGCTCATATATAAAACATCTGCGACATGTTTTTATATTGAATTCATCGTCCATTGTGTTCAAAGTGACTAACAAAATCTTCTTGTGTTCTCCGACTGCAAGAGAACAACAGATTTTGTTTTTTATGTTATTTTAATTCCACCTACTCTGAAGCAAACACCCCACGAGGGCCGATAGGATGCCAATGACTCAATAGCGCTGTTTATTTTGAGTTCTACCAATGACTGGGTTTTCTCTCAGGATCATCTCCAGATCTTCCTGATGGTGCAGCTGGAACACATTTTTATGTTTTAAAATAAAAAGTTTTCAATTAAAATATATTTATTTCGCACCAATGTATTATGTGCCGTTCCTAAATAATTAACTAACGCATACCAAGGAGAAAATGATGAATGATTAAATACCCAGTGTGTTAAAAACTCGGCAGCTGTTAAACTGCCAATTTAGTATATTTAGCTTAGCTCATGAGACCTGAGGGTGGCAACATTTCTAGTTAAATGATGGTAATAATCAAATGGGGATGAGGTCTAATGTTGGTTTTATTTACCATTTTTTAAATTTATATTGTGATATATTTTAGATGTTTAACATTTTTTTTCTCCTCATTAATTAATTCTCAGCAGGAATTATGGTCTAAACATATATGGGATTATATATGGGAATATGGGATTTAAATATAATTCTCAACAGGAATTTGCAATTGGATAATTTGATGGACTTTTACCGTTAAAGACTGAATAATATAATGTAGTCCATTGGCTCCTATTGTAACAGTGTACTCTCTCTCTCTCTTTTGTCCAATGGCAAAATTGAAACATAGTTTTCCACATAAGGCTAAAATATTTAATTTTGTAAATAATACATACTATGAATGATTATTTTTGCATTTTTCTCAAGTTCTATTTCACTTACGCTATCTTCTCCACCAATAGTGTTCTGAAGACGTTGCAGTAAAACAGTACATTCACAAAGAAATTATTTTAATGGTTTCATATGTCTTTTCAGATTCCGAAACAACAGATGATGAAGGTGGACAATATGAGACCAAAGAAGATGGTGGAGAGTTTGAAGACCAGAATGTGCATAGAGGTACCCACCATGTTGCCAGCATAACATTTTTCCCCCAGAGAATCATAGTTTTTCCTTCATAGGTCTTAAATTAGCAGTTCGACTGGCATTTATTTGGTGTAGTATTTCTGTCTTCTTAATGAAAATATATGTCCCTGCCTCTTTACCTGCTAATTGCTTCATGTCGCCGGCAAGTTTGTTTGTCCCTGTTTGGTGCTGGGTAGGTAATGAACAGTCGTTAAAACAAAGCTTTTTAAGTGAAAACAGGTGCCTGCTTTGGCTGAAAACAAGACTGGGGAAAGTCGCATTTACATGCCTGATAACCAAAACAATGACCAGCCATACATTTGCCCTGTTTCATAATGAATGCAGGAACCCAATGGCTTACCTGAACAATATTTCATATCTCTTCTTTACATGAGATGCAGTGATGGACACATGGGCTGCAGATGACAATAGAACACGTGGACATGAGGATCACTCAAACACAACCAGGCAAGACAGAAACACACAAATAACCCTAATAGTTTATTGAAAAAAAACACCTTATTGTAACGATTGTATTATAGGACTTTACTTCCAGATGAAAATATAAGACAGATTGTTAATTAGCAACAACCTCAGTGGTTCCAACAGATTTTGCTTCAAATCCTTTATTTCAGGAGCCCGTCGGAGAACTTTTCAAGAGAATCTCCACCACAAGCCCTCCCACCCCCATCCCCGAGACTCGTCAAACGTCCCTCCACCTCCCCGATGCCTGGTCGCTCTGGCTCAACTACACCTCTCAGTTTTCGGAAAAAAAACGTTGTGCCATCTGACTACCAAGACACAGTGCCTGGGGAGTTTGAAGAAAAGGTGAAGCAGCCAAAACCCGGCAGCCAAGGTAACACCCAGGACTCACGACCACAGACTCCACTTAGCGAATACTCCCGGAAAGAATTTACCCCCAGACCGTCCCCGAAACTTACCAGGGCGAGCTCAAAAGTTTTTGAGAAGGTTCGTGGATTAGAGGAGCGGAGACGAAGCCTTGATATTCCAGAAGGTTCCATCTCGGGAGGATCCTGGGCAGGGTTCAATCGTGCTGGATCGGTAGATTCCGATGATGGAGGAAGCCGGCTGGGCATCTCTCGCGAAAGTTCAAGGGAAGACCTAAGGGAAGCTTTAAAAGAGGATGCCGCTGAACGAAGATCTATGTTTAGACAGAGAGCTGCTTCACTGGAGGAGAAACCTCGCTACTCCCAAAAAGTTCAAGACATTGAGAACAAGTTCACAGAGGAGCTCCAGCGCATCAAGAAGCTCGTTGGTAGGCCTCACATGAAGAAGTCATTTTCAACTGAACAGCTCACTGTTAAGAAAAAGCAGCGCCTGCCTTTAACGAAAATAGAACCTATCCCTCCACAAGTCCTTCAAAAGCTCCAAGAAAGGGAACGTGCCCATTGGGCAAAAGAACAGAAAGAAAAGGGTTATAATCAGCAACCAATGCAGCAACAGCAGCAAACACAGGAAGACCAGTACAAGTTGCAACCCAAAATGACAGCAAGCACTGGTTCAACGGCTGTAACGGCCAGTAGATTTGGAGAAGTTGAAGGTACCCCAGAGTCCATGCAGTTATCCGACTTGCCGGGACAACGATCAGTGAGAGAATTAAGCAGGGTCAGTCCAGTGACGGAGGTTGTTCAGAGATCATCATCACCTGCATTATACCACCAGCAAAGGGAAGATTCGCCCAGCAGAAATGTTGCTGAGATGACATTACGCAAGGTTGAACGAAGGCCACCAAGTCCACTTGTGCAAAGGGTGTCCCGAATGCAAGAATCCCCTCACGTCCAGGAATCTCTTTTGCAAGCATTACAAAAGGATGAGACCTCGGGAAGAAAGACGCCAATAGAATTAGCGTTAAGAAAAATAGAAAACAGACCCGAAAGTCCACTGGTACAAAAAAAGGTAGTCATTGTGCAAGATGCTGCTCCTCAACCGCCCTCCAAACCCCAGAGGATGTCACCCATCGCCCCAACAGAGGAGAAAATAGAAGTGGATCTGTTTAGACCGGCCTCTAAAATAAGAATCCCTGAGATTATCGTTGAAGATGAAAAGATGGACGAGGACGTTCACGTGAAAACAAGTGAGCCTCGGCAGGTAACTGGTAGTGCCAAAGAGGGACGGCAGCTGAAGACCAAGGGAAAGAACCGTCGGCCTCGACCCATGTCTCCAGAGTTAGGTTAGATGTGTTGTGCTTCTTTCATGTAGCAGTATGAGGTTCCAGTCTGCTTGCTTTTCATGTTTAATCAAACTATTGCTCATATTGGGACTTTTCCTCTTAACTTGATCACAGGTGGAAAAATGACTTTAGACTTTTCTTTTGTTAAACTGTGCAGACTCGTCCGATGATTCTTATGTTTCTGCCGAAGAAGATCCACTGGAGGCCCCTGTATTTGAGTTTCCCCTGCAGGACACTGTAGCATTGGCTGGCGCAGACGTGCCGCTGAAATGCATCATTGGCGGCACCCCAATTCCTGAAGGTATTTCACATATATATCAAACATTTTGAGTTGTATATTTAAGCATGCATTACTCGAAAACAACGTTACCCATCTTATCTGTGTTCTCTGTTGTAGTTACCTGGATGAGAGAAAACACAGAAATAACTGACAATCCAAATTACACTGTCAAAGTGGAGGGCGAACGCCATACTCTGCTCGTCAAATCAGCAAGAGTAAATGATGGTGGAAAATACTGCGTAACCGCTGTTAACCAGGTGGGGAGGGCGTCCAGCTGTGCCACTCTTATAGTCAAAGCAGGTACGCTTCAAATGTACAATAAACATTTAACATGACGCTGTATGCAATTCTTTTATCATGAACTGAGAAATGTTATGCTGAAAAGATTATTCAAAATGTAGTTGATTTGAATCCTTGATGGTAACAATTGAAAATTAGGTTTGTATCTAGGTTGATGGATGAGGTTCCCGTGGCCCTGGGCTAACCTGTTAAACAATGGATCAGCATTTGGGTTGAGAAAGGTTTCTCATCCACTGCACCAGGGAAATATGAAGAGCAGTGGCGGTAGCTGTCCCTATATAAGAAATATCTTCATAGAAACCAAATGCGAGGTTTAAAACGTATATCTACTCAAGCAACACGTTCAAAAATAAAGGCTGAACACATTGGGTTTGAGATACAAAAATTGGACGTTGTTTGTTCATACAAAGTCCTGCTTCATCCACATCATGATATGATGCAACATTTATACATATACTGTTGGAACATGGCCAATGTATCTTATGACAATTTAGAATGTGAAAATGCCATTTTCTTCACCTTGTTTCTTGGTTATCTCCTTTTTACAAACAGGGCATTGTGTTTCAGCTGACTGCTCTCCTGCTCCCTTTTCATTTTCTCACCGAGGAAAATGCCTGTGCCATATATTCCAGCTGAACAACCTCACTTATAGTTACCATAGTAACTCAGAGTCGAAACTGAACCTATAAATTGCCCACTGAGGCTCACTGCCTCCACTCACTGCAAATCCACTATTGTTTGGATTTCACATTTGACATCTCACACTCTAATTACATTTTAATTTATCCCTCGACTCTGTGCTTTTAAGCTGAATTGTTTGCAGGAAACCCCAACATACAATGTGACTTTCTTTTACAGATTTTGTGCAGGAGCCAAAAGGGAACCTGAGTGTCCCCAGGGATATCAGCAGCCCAATTACCTCTGATGAGGAGTATCTCAGTCCTGTGGAGGAGTGCATGGATTTTGGAGGGCCTGAGCAATCTGTCGACACACGATTCAGGAAACCCCCAGCATTTCTAGTGAGACTGTGCAGAGCTCCGTCTAAGCAAATATCTAATTTGTAACATACAGTACCAGTTAAAAGTTTGGACACATTTAATTTAATGAGAAAGTACCTCCGAACTTTTGACTGGCCCCGTACTCAACTGTATTTGTGATCGGTTTGTCTAAAATTAATTATATTTATCAATATGAATTATCCTGCTACAATGTGTCCTATCATTCATCTGTCAAATAAAACATGAAGGTACCAAAAATGAATCTCTCATCTTCTTTACATTTCAAACAGGTAACAATGAGTGATCAAGTGGTCATTGAAGGACAGGAAGTCACCATGTCCGTCAGAATAAGTGGACAACCCAAACCCTTGCTCTATTGGTAGGTCCCCCCCACCCCATCAAACCGCTCATCGCTTGCATGGGAAATGGAAACTACACAAACCATGGGCCCTGCTTGTTTGACTGCATGGTGTGTCAGGAGCATGCTGCTTTTTTGCATCTGTTAAAGGTAAGTGGAAAATGGAGTGTTACATGTGTTACATTCCCCTATTTAACATTGAGCTGCTCAGTGAACACAAATGTGGCTGAAGTAACGAGCTCTTTTAGACACCGATCTAGAATCCACATGCAATACCAGCGTCCAAAAGAGAGACCCATCCAATTCAACTTCCCTAAAGGGTCTGAGAAGTACTTCCTTGTACTGCATGTTCTATGAGCCCGTAGTTCTGTTGTTAAGCCATGACACCAGCTGGGAATATTTCATATTTTCGTTTACTGCCAGCACTTTTCAATAAAAAGACCAAAGTCGGAAATGTTCTCTGTTAAGTGTCCTTCATTTACAAGACCATGGGCACTGCTTTTTTAGTTAATCCTACATTCACCAGCCTGCTGCTGTAAATACCCACAAGAGCATCATCTTTGGTGTTGAATTAAAAATAATTTCACACTTCTCGGTTGGTCGGGTGCATTCCAGTCGGCACGGCTCGCTATTCTTCTCCATTCTGCAGAAAAGAACGACAAGAACTTTTGCTCATTAGGCAACTTGGCAACAGGGCAACAATGATCTTTTGTTTTATCAGTAGTGGTTCCGATGGTGCTTGTCTGTCTACAGTGACAGATGTCATGAGATTTTGAATTTGCAGAGCTTAGAGTAGCCACACACAAAAAGCACTGCAGCCCTTCTTCTCTGGGGACGCTCTCTTGACTCATCGGGAACAAATCGACAAAAGACTGCTCAGAAAAAGACGTCTTAAGATACAGCTACATCATTATAAAACTCTGAATCCCACTCAAAGTTTGTGAGGGAGAGAAAATGGAATTTCAGCTGTGCTATCCTTTTTGGTGTGGTGGGGAAATGTGTTCGTCATGCAACCCTCCTGCAACAGAGGTCAACTAACCCTTTAACACGGGCGATAAGAATAGGCTGAATCACATAGTCAGGCGCTGTCATTGGAGTTAGTCATTCAAGAGACAATAGCAGAAAACAACGTGCTAAACATTATATCGGCAGTCCTGGATACTGTATGACCCCATCCACCTCCTTCATGCCGGCCAGAGGAGAGCTTGTTGTTGGAAAAAGCGTGTGCTTGGTCATCCCTCATTGCATAAATCAAGTTTTATAAAAGCGTGTGCATGAGTCATTCTCTTGTTTGAACACTGGGCAACAATTGTTCCCTTAACTCTCCTTTTCGGCAGGCTGAGGGACAGAGTAACGGTGAAATCCGGCCCACGCCACGTTGTACGAGAAACAGAAGACGCCACTTGTGAAATGACCATCAAGTCAGCATTGCGGTCGGACTCTGGGATTTACACCTGTAAGATCATTAATGAGTATGGGACAAAGCAGTGTGAAGGAAAGTTGGAGGTAAAAGGTACGCTCCAATTGAAATGCACCGGTCTGTTGGTCCACATTTCACTCTTCGTTTTTGATTTCATTGTTTATAGCTCGCTAAATCTCTGACAATATAGTCGATACATCAATACTGTGTCCAAAATGTAGAGACAAACACTTTATTTTGGACTATTTAACTAATCCAACGCTCGAGTACAACGATGTCCTTTTAATTATACCCAGCTCCACCAGTTGAGCCGGGCCTGGCCGTCATCCGCCCGGTCAGGGACCTCACAGCCAACGCAGGCGAGACGGTCCTGTTCGAGTGTCACGTCGTCGGACCCAAGGACACCGATGTGGACTGGCTCGCTGACGGGAAACTGATCCAGCCGGCGTTGCTCAACTGTAAAATGCACTTCGATGGAAGGAAGTGCCGGCTGCTTCTCAACTCCGTGCACGAGGACGACAGCGGGACATACGTGTGCAAGCTGAGCACAGCTAAAGGTGCGTCCCAGCAACAGACGCCGCAACACGTGTGATGTCAAATGAACTACAATGTGTCTGTTGTTCTGAACACAATGTTTTACTCTTCAGAGGAAGTGACTTCCTGCGGCAAACTCAAAGTCATCCCATCAATTGAGCCTCTCTTCACTCGCAAGCTGGACGTCCTGGAGGTGATTGAGGGGCGTAACGCTCGTTTTGACTGCAAAGTCAGTGGGACGCCATCTCCCAAGGTCGTCTGGAGCCACTTTGGTAGGATTCTACTTAACTGATTTTGCGCTCAAGTGTGTCACTAAAGCGGCAATCCTTGAGTCCTGTACAGTTTCACTGGCGGTAACAGTAAATGTGGTGCAAATACTTCAGTTCCCACAACAGAAAAACAGACTTTTGTTTGTCAGGCAATTATTGTCCGTATTCCCATTATTCGGAGCTGTGTGGCACGAGTCTGCAAACAGCGAAAGGTAAAAACAGTTGATTACCTCTCTGTGAGGTTGGCGGTGTGCAGACTGTCGCCTGCACCTCTTCATCCGACGGCCCCGGTGTGGCTCCTCCTCCTCACTGTTCCATTACCTCCTGAAATATTTTTAAAAAGGACAAAACGTTTTACCAGTCAAATAGTTTGACGTGAAGCTGCAGCAGAAGGACATTCAACAGTGCCTAAACTACAGAAATATTGATATTTCAATAATTTCCTGGTGATAGAGAGGGAATTAACAGGTACAGTATATATGAAAAGGAATGGATCTACTGTTAGTTTTCTTTTATGTCTCTCCCATTGTTATTTAAAACACTTTGTTTTCCTTTAGACCATCCACTTGTAGAAAGTGAGGACATCCGTGTTCTCCAGGAGGGCGGCCGACACTCTCTTTTCATTTCTCATGTGACCAATGAGGATGAAGGATTTTACACCGTCACGGCCCACAACAGTCACGGCGACGCAGAGAGCTCCGCCGAACTTTACATTCAAGAACCACGGCCGGCCATCTCCTCGCAGATGTGAGACGCCGCAGCTCTTGTGTGTTTCAATGCCCGTTCTCGAATATGGATTATGAAATGTAATTCTTTTTTTCTTCTCTTCTTTCCTTTCCTTCAGGGCTAAACTAGAGAAAATGCCATCGATCCCGGAGGAGCCAGAGGTTCCGGAGAACGAGGTGGAGCGTTTCACGATGCCCGACTTCATCAAACCCCTTTACGACCTGGATGTGATCGAGGGCAAGGAGGCGGTGCTGAAGTGTAAAGTGGCGGGCCTGCCGTACCCCACCATCGTCTGGTTCCACAACGGCAAACGGATAGAGAGCACCGAGGACAGAAAGATGACACAGTGTAAGCGCTTAGCAAGAGAAAAACATCCAGCAAGTGTTCAGGCCTAGACAAAGCAACACTGAGCAATTTAATTCAGTTTCCTGTGACTTGGCAGTTTAATTCAAAGTTAGAAAATCAATATGAAAACGAAAAATAGCTTAATAAGTTAGATGAATCAGAAAATGAATTGAATCCGTCTTTAAACTAAATGAAACCCAATTATGGCAGTATCTGATTAGACTGACACTATTGTTCTGAGCATTTAATTAGTTAAGTCCCTAATAAAATATATACGTTGTTAAACTGAACAATGTACAGCTAAATATCAAGTGTCCCCCAAAAGGACCCATATGACACTTAACCAATTCATATGAGCATTTTCCAATCTGCCATCTTCATGCTAAAGATGGTCGTAGTAAAACTGTCAACTGTTGACAGGTGACAAGGTGTAAAGTGCAGTCAAAGTTAGACAAGCCTCACTGTCATAATGTCCTGCTGCTTCCACCATGCTTCTGCGAATGTACAGTCAACACTTGAATGAGGTCAAAAAGTTGCTTTTCAGACATTTAAAATAGTCAGTTCAACAGTCTCCTTTTGTTTAATTTGACATTATCATAGGTAAATCGCGTAGAGGCGCTAACAGGCCAGTACCCTTCTTCCCCTTTGATCTCCGCTTCCTCCTGTAGTTCGTGACATCCACAGTCTGGTCATCCGCTCCGTGTGCCATGCGCATGGTGGCGTCTACAAGAGTGTCATCTCTAACAAAGTCGGCAAGGCCACCTGTTACGCTCATCTCTATGTTACAGGTGATTCTTTTTTTTTTTGGAGGGGGCGATTCAAATTAGAACTTCTCGTGTGAACAGATTTGCTCAGCGAAGATCAGATCTGAAATATTTGTTGACATTTTCAGATATCCTCCCGGATCCTCCTGATGGATGTCCAGTGATAGAATCTGTCACTGGTAAAACCATCACTTTAAGCTGGAAGAAACCAAGGAGGCTTGACCCTTCCATTGGTACGAAAGAATTATGATCCAATTGGTTTTGTATAACTTATCCAATGGGAACACTAAAAAGGTTTCATTGTATCTTCCTGGAAGTGCAGCTAAAACAATTGTTGTGTTTTTGTGGAGAGAAAAGAAGTGGTTCCAGCATATTGGTGTAGCTTTATGCATAAAACCTTGTTTCAGATCCCAGCTCCCTGATGTATGCCGTCCAGCAACAAGCCCTGGGCTCCATCCAGTGGACCATCATAGCTTCTGGCCTGAAGGAAACCAGCTACACCATCACCACCCTCTCCAAAAGCGTGCGCTACGCTTTCAGGGTCCTGACCATCACCTCCAAAGCCTTCAGCAAGCCCTCACCGACCACCGACCCAGTGCAGCTCCTGGATCGAGGTGCAGGTTTTTCACAGCGTCCATCCATCAGAGTGGATGGTTGAACCATTTAATAAATATGATCCGTGTGCACATTTGCTTTTAGGTCCATATCTCCAGGAGGCTCCAGTGATTATTGATAAGCCAGATACTGTACATGTGATGGATAACCAGTCAGTCACCATCACTGTCACCCTCAATCATGTCAACGCTGCCGTCCTCTGGAAGAGGTATCTGTGAGCATTTTCTGTTCATGCATGGATGTATTTTCCTGTGGTATGTTATCCAGCTTGTACATGCGCACAGGTAGCTGTGTGATTACAAGTGATTATAAAAGAGAAGCCACAGCACAAAAGTCTGTTATCGTGTCCTCACTGACACTAGAGCGAGAACCACCACGCATACCCGATGGCATCCCACTGTCCTCCCACCTATAATATGAGCAACATTTTACCCAAACCCTTCTCCACAGGAGAGGAGTGGTCCTCTCCAGCAAGCCCGGCTTGTACGAGATGACGATGCCAGACGATGATCAGCACACGCTGAAGTTGCTCAAGGTAAAGAGTGCTGACATCGGAGAGATGGAGTTTATGGCATCCAACAAGTTTGGCAGCGACAGCGGCACCTTCAACGTGGAGATGGCTGGTACGCAGCGGACTGAACCATCTATCCATTTTTCCGTCCAAAGCCGATGGGACTATTTTACCTTTTCATTTCTGTCCACAGCTCCGCCAACGTTTGAAACTATCATGGAGGACTTGGACGTTTGTGCAGGAGAGACCCCGTGCTTTGCTGTGGTCGTGGAGGGCAAGCCTATTCCCGACATCCTATGGTTCAAGGTTTTTAATCCATTTTACCAATCAAAAGTAATGTAAGTAGGTGAACACCAAGAAAAAGCTAACTAAACAGTAGGGTACATTCTTAATTCTTAATAGAAATGTTGAACATTTATTAAATCTCAGAAGAACCGACGCCAATACCTTGAGTGTTTGCTTTCAGAACGACACCCTGCTGTCAGAGAGCAGTCACTTCACATTTGTGTATGATGATAATGAATGCTCCCTGGTGGTCCTAAACGCTCGCCCAGAAGACTCCGGGGTTTACACCTGCACTGCCAGGAACTTGGCAGGATCTGTGTCCTGTAAAGCTGAACTCACTATTCATGCAGGTGAGAGGTCAATTCATCAGAGCCACGACTGCATGGCCAATGGGTTCCTTTCAGCAACTTACCGTTCTTTTAACTAATTGAAGTCACAATTCCCTTTGTCTCATTACTGCAGCCAAACGTAAGGTAGATCCAATGGATGACGAGGAGACTATTCGAAGGAAGATGCGCAGGCTGACTGACAACTATGACATTCACAAGGAAATTGGAAGGTAAGGCCCTTTTTTAAACCCACCCCTTTATGCGGCATAACGAACCATTGTCTGCATTGGAACCAGTTTTGTATTCCATTAAGTAGTGATAGACTCCTTTCCCCCTGACCTTTCTCCTCCAGGGGGGCTTTTTCCTACGTCAAACGTGTGACCCAGAAGGTTGGCAAAATGGATTATGCTGCAAAGTTCATCTCCGCACGGGCCAAGCAGAAGCTGACTGCCCGCAGAGAGATCAACCTGCTCTCCAAGCTGGACCACGAGAGGATCCTTTTCTTTCAGGACGCCTTTGAGAAAAAGAATACCGTCATCCTCATCACTGAATTGTATCCTTATTTGGCAATTAAAACGCAGGGTACACCACCAGCTGTTACTTTACTTGTTAAAAGTGAAATAAGTTGGTATACATACACTGATACTGTGTATAATAAACAATTAGCCCGAATGGTATTATGCGTCTGAGGTCCTAAAAATAATAGCCTTAATTCATCTTTAAAGATGCCACGAGGAGCTTCTTGACAGATTTACAAGGAAATCTACAGTTATGGAGTCTGATGTAAGTCCCGGGTCTCACGACTGCACTGCAAATCTAACAATAAACACACATTTCATTGAATTTCATTGTATTGATCAAATGTATGTACTTTAATACTGGCATGTTTGTGCTATGGAACCACCAGGTACGCTCATGTATAAGACAACTGCTTGAGGGCGTGGACTATCTTCATCATCAAAACATTATACACCTTGACATTAAGGTATATACTGATGAATCTTCAAACTCTTACTCTTCCATTTTCTTCTTTTGGAAGTATAAACAATGCATATTAGAATTCAGAACTGCACTGGAACAGTTCTTGCTTTTAAATTCAGCAAATGATAATACAAGATGTATTCTGATGGCAGATTGGAAAAAAAACTGTATTTCCATTGTTTTTTCAGCCTGATAACATCCTCATGGCAGACTCCCACAGTGATCAGATACGAATCTGTGACTTCGGCAACGCTGTGCAGATCACACCCGACGAGGCTCAATACTGCAAATATGGCACACCAGAATTTGTTCCACCAGAAATTGTCAATCAGACTCCTGTGTCAAAAGCTACGGACATCTGGTACTGTGTCATTTGAATTCATTGTAAATGTTTTCTTAATTCATACACACCTTTTCCTAATTCTCTTCTTTATTCTTCCAGGTCAATTGGAGTCATCGCATATCTGTGGTGGGTACATCGTATGTGTTGACCCGTTCAGGACTTCCCAAAGGCTGGTCATTAAATGTACAGGGTTGTTTCTTTCATTAGTCTGACAGGAGTTTCTCCGTTTGCTGGAGAAAATGACCGCACCTCCGTGATGAACATCCGGAACTATAATGTGGCCTTTGAGGAGAGCATGTTCGCTGACCTTTGCCGAGAGGCTAAGGGGTTCATCATAAAGCTGCTGGTAGCCGACAGGCTGTAAGTAGAACTAATCCACGTCTTTCAAGAACTACATTAAGTAAAAGGATTGTTCGGATACAAATCCATACATTTACTTCGAGTAGCAATAAGCCATTCAGGAAATATAATATTATAGGACACATTTCTGGTAAGTCTTGATGCCGGACATCATCTGGAATCTTAACATCGACTGTAAAATCAAATTTAGTGGAATGGTTAACAATAAAGCTAGACGCAGGGAGGCCTTAACATCATTTGAACCCACAAATACCAACTAACTTCATGTCAACAACATGGAAAGGAACTCTGCAGTTTGTCTATTCAATATCTGCAACATTCATTGCTCTCACGTTATATGAAATATTGCTTGATTTAGTAGACCTTTAGACACTTGAACATTTGGTTGGCTCATCTATTAGCCTCTGGGCCTTGTCTGCAACCCTCACATGTTCTTCCTGTGGTGCTTCTTATTTCTTTCTGCAGGAGACCTGATACTCAAGGATGTCTTCGTCACCCCTGGTTCAAGGTAAAACCAGGACTGTAGCACAGTTTGAACCATCCACAACCTCTTAATGATACTGAACAAGGTCTCATTTCTCATTCCTTTTATAACATTTAATGTATTTTCATTGTACAGACACTTAGCAAGGGGAAGGCCCTAAGCACAGAGTGCCTGAAGAAGTTTGTGTCTCGCAGAAAATGGCAGGTGAGGAGTTTCTATTTCCTGTTCTGCTTCTATTTTTTATTATATCGGCTATGGTCACATTTTCGTAATTATTTGTAATTTATTAAGTCATATTTCCACTTTTACAGCGTTCCCTAATCAGCTACAAATCAAAAATGGTCATGAGGTCCATACCAGAGTTGCTCAACGATTCCTCCAGTCATATCTCCATTGCCGTTCCCAGGCACCTTAAAGAGGGTTCACCTTTGCCATCATCCTCTTCTGATTCGGATGAAGACATTAATGAACTGCCGTTCATTCCAATGCCGCTTAACATGGAATTTTCTGGATCCCGGGTGTCACTCAATGACATCCAGACAAGTGAGCAGGAAACAGGAAAGCAGGATGGAACAAGCAAATGGTCTGTGCCTCCTGTTCAGGCCCCGGAGGCGATGGAGTGTGACTCTAAAGAAATTGATAAAGAAGGGGTTGAATTGACGCCTAAAGGCCGCATGCGGAAAAGGTTGTCGCAGGACCACGACAGGGGATCCCTGGATGAAGAATCAGCAGCCGAATTGCCACAAAAGTCCCAGCTGACGAGAAAACCCCTGCGAAGGGGTTCAAGCATTGAGTCAGACAAACCAGAGGGTGGACGGCGGAGAGGAGAGCTTAGACGCGGAGGCTCTGCCGACAGCGCACTGCTACTGCGGATCACGCCCGAGGAAGGAGCAGAAGGAAATCAGGAGGACGGGAAGAGAGTTCTGAAGAAAGCCGTCTCCATGGAACTGCCAAGAAGGAGCACCAGCCCAGGTACTGCCAAGATGAGTCAAGAAGACTACGCTCTTAAACTGGAGCTGATGCGACAGCGACTGCTTCGTGGTGGCTCTGTGGACAACAAGATGAGTGGGCTGAGGGGACCTTTGTTGGAAACATTAGGAATGGGAGATGAAAAACGCTTCTCTCGTACTACTCGTTTGGGCCCACCCCCACTTATTAGAGCTGCATCCAGCGATTCTGCAGTGGAGGAAGACCCAAAACCCAAAGTTTTGCGCAAAACTGCTTCTTTCAGTCAAGGTGATTCAGAACCTATAGCTTTGCACCGCCGTTCAGGAGCTCCCTTGGAGATTCCCCTGGCACAGGTAGAAGAGAGAAGGCTCAAGGAGGCCATATCTATGTCGGCTCTTACTGAGCAAATCAAGCTGGACTCCCGTCCAGTGAGTCCCAGGGAACCTTCGCCAAAACCAGCGACACAAGAGTCTGTGCAGCGAGGTCAAACCAAAGCAGAAAGCGAGGAATCATTAATGGAGAAAGAGATACAGCCGGATGAGACAATGAATGAAAAGATGGAAGGGCAGAATACAGATAGTAATTTTGATGAGAGATCGAGCACAAGTGGTTTCTCAGAGAAGGATATGAGCATATCAGAGGAAGCAATGAATGAATCGGAGTATACAGGCCAGATAATTCCTACACCACCTCTTGTGGTGCAAAGCTCTGAAGTAGAAGAGAAGATGCTGGAAGATGAAGGACATGAGAAAGAAGAAAAAGAACAGATTATGAAAGAAGAAGAGGAAATAATTGTCAATGATGATGAATCAAATGCTGAAGGACACGTCAATGTCTCTGAAAAAAGTGCAGAAAAAGAAATAACTGCTAAATCTTCCGATATGGTCATAACCAAAAGCTCAGTTATGATGAGACCAACACAAGAATATTCCCGCCCATCAACAAATGTGGTGTCAACTTATGTAACACCTTCGCCGCCTGCTAAAGTTGTTCTTCCAGATGGAAGGACTTCAGCATACGCAAGTATTATGCAGACCATAATGGTCCCTGCAGTTCAGCCTCTGAGTGACCAACCTTTAGGGCCCTCTACACCCGTTGTTGCTCCAGCCGACTCATCCCCCTCAGTATCAACCGAAACATTTGCACACGCCAGCATGTCCTCCGCTTTACGTGGTCCACCAAAGCCGTCCATCTTGTCGACCAATGAGCACCCTGCTGTATACTCTAGGGTAGCGTCGCCGGAAATGATGACAAAGGAACCGAGTCCACCACAGCCTGCCACACATTCCTCATCCCAACAAGAGCCCCCAGCAGGAGTTGACTTTGAGGACATTTCCTCTGAGGAGGTCTTTGAGGCCCGCTTCAAAAAACGTGAGTCTTCACTCACAAGAAGTCTTAAATTTCTGTCACGATCAAAGAATGAAGACAAACCACAAGCGGCCTCATTAGATCCAACAGAGTCCGGTGAAGACATATACAGACCTGGGCCAATTGGTGCGCCATTGCAATTGGCACCAAGAAGACTTGAGGAGAAGTCAAAGTCAGTCCAGGATCTTCGTGAAGCTCAAAAGGACCAAGGCTTTATGCGAAGGCTCTCAATGCGCCTGAAGAGAGCTCCGTCCACTGAACGCAAGGACGAAACGACCAAAGAGGAAGATAGCGTTAGTTCTAGACGTAGACTGTCCTGGACTCTTGGCCGTAAAGGGTCACAGGACAAGAAGGAAGTGGAAGTGGATGGTGGAGGTAACACATTGGTGGGACAAGATGAAAAGGAGCTTAAGAAACCTAATGAATCACCAGTCTTAGCGATGCGCAGAAAGATCGAATCTACAGTGGCTGGGATCTCCACAAGAATTCGCAGCTACTCAGAGGAGAGGAAAGCATCGGAGGACCGGGAAACCAAGAAGACACCCATTTTTTCAATGCTTCGTCGTGCAACATCAGAGAGTCGTGCTACGAAGGCTGCAGTTCCACAGAACCAGCTGGCATCTCAGGCCAGTAATGGGGCCTCATCAGAGTCTCTAGACTCCATGTCCAGCCTAAAGTCAGACACATCAAAGGGTTTGTATGACATATACCTTTATTTAAATATACATGGTTGTAGAGCACTGTCAATTACACTTTCTCAAATGCATAATGGTTTATTCATGGGGTCAATTGTTGTATTCTTGTCAAGTTGTGGAGAGTGAGCGCAGATCTCGCTGGGATCGATGGGGCCTAACCAGAGGGAGGCGAGACAAGACGGTGTCACAGCCTGACATACCAACCGCAATCTCCAGGGAAAATAGTTCCCTACGTTCACGCCAGTACTCCAGATTGGCTTCAGGTAAGTTGCATCGGAGGGCACATGGACCTTTTGGGAGAAGAAGATCCCTGGTTTATCTGTCATTAAATATAAGGCTAGATTCAACAGATGTATTAGCTTAGCAGAGAGACTGAAAACATTTTATTTGTGTCATCATCGTGATGTTGCCAGGGAACCAGAGGATACACCAGGAAGTGATTCCTACGTAATGTGTCCAGTTTTTTTCTCTCCCCTGGCTTTTGGCTGTAGCTTAATATTTCACATATACTGCATATAATAGTGATTTAGCAGAATGTCAAACTTTAAGTTACTTTTCTTATATAATATATATTGCATATCCTATGACCTACCAACTCTAAACCGTCAATTTTAGGTCATCATCAGTGAACACAGAGCAATTGGTTTATCAATGTACATGTGATGCCTTCAGTGGTCTTATACATATACGTCTTCATAATAACAACAAAAGAGGGATTAGAGACAAAACAAAAAGGTTTCTAGCTGATTCTGGGCCAGACGTTGTTACATGTTTTCAATAATTTTGTTATTAACCATCACTCCGTATTGTAAATCATAACCGTTGATACAATACAGATATTATTTAAGTGCTAAAATATCCTTTTCTCCTAGATTTCCCTCCAGTATTCCACATCAAGCTGAGAGATCACGTCCTGCTGGAGGGGGATCCAGTCACCCTCAGCTGTCTGCCAGCAGGCAGCCCCCACCCACACATCACCTGGATGAAAAGTAAATATCTGTTATTTAAATATATCACCCAGGTCATGGGCTCCCAGATGCATGCCAGCTTATCTTGCTAGTTACAATAATTTAGATAATGATTCCTTGGAGCATGAGGGCAGAGGGATAATGATGGCAACATTAAGCACACAAGTTACACTGTTGCATACATTTTAACTAAATAGTACAGCAGGTAAGGTAAACAGATGTTCTTTTTTACTCTAGAACCCCTGTTTTGTGCTGTGATTCCTCAGATAAGAAGCCCCTGGAGATTGATGCCAGAATGAACATGATCGCCTGTCCCGATGGCCGGCAGCTACTGATGATCATGCAGACCACCAAAAAGGATGCAGGGGTCTATGAATGTGTTGCTACAAGCCCCCTGGCCACAGTGTCCAGCTGTTGCACAATATCTCTTGCTCGTAAGAACTTGGACATACGTCACTTTTATGTCTGTCTGTAAACCGCGTTAATCTTCCTAAAAACAGCATACAGTTTCTGTTTATTGCATTGCTTATATGGTAAATGACACCTGTAATCAGTACTGTTAGTCTGCTGGATAGACAACCGAGAGCCAGTTATGAAACTGGAGTAAAAAGTGATAGGTATGTAACACTTGTACAGGTCTGCCTAACCGTCCTGGGACCCCGGAAATACCCCAGAAGCACAACAACACAGCCCTGGTACTGTGGAGGCCCTCAGACACTATGGCTCCCTGCACATATTCTTTGGAGAGGAGAGCAGAGGGTCAGTACTTACTAACAATGGTTAAATGTTCTAATGACTTTTTAAGACAGGTGATCAGTATCAAATGTCCACACACACTTTTTCCATCTAATTCCAGAAGGTAGAGTTTTGCAAAACAAAAATACTCAATAGATTGTGGCTCGTTGTATCTAGAAAGATTACTACATTGTAAACATCCAGTACAAATATGAATTGTTGTCCATGGAAACCTGTGAGGTGAGAAAGCACAAATACTCTGAAAGAAACAAAGTTAGTGATGCGCGACTGTTTGCAGCAATAGAAATGGGAATATCAATCGTGTTAGAAGCGGTAGGCAGGAGTCAGGACCAGGGTCCAGACGGAACCATGATCTGGGGAGACCGAAGGCAAGAAAGAACAAAAAACTTGATGAAAGATTCATAATATCCAGTAAAGACATGCTAACTAAAGGAAAATCTTCCTTAAACAGTTTAGTCGGAAGTCGGAGGATTTAGACTTTGATATTGTACAAGTCAGTTGATCAAGGTTGATGGAAGAGAAGCCAACCAAGGAGGTATCAGAGCCTAACTTTAGCTTATAACCAAAGTGAAACTGAAAGTGAAAGTGAAATTGATGATTTGATTAAAAGACACAGCAGAACATGATCATCGGATCGATCCTGAAATATAATGTTTGTCTCTCCCCATATAACCATACTGTATTCATCCATTATTAAATTTAAAATATTGCAATAGAGTTAAGACACAAGTCCAAAGTTCCTACAACCGCGGACGGGTCGGCACCGGTTGAAGGCAGGAAACCATCAATTTTCTCTTTGATAGTCAGAATCGTATCGTTGAAGTAACTCATAAAGTTGTTGCTGCTGAGGTCCAAAGACATACACGGCTCGACAGAGCTGTGACTCTGTGTCAGTCTGGCTACAGTGCTATTTTTCTCTATTAATGATGAGTAATAAGATGCTCTTGCGTTACAGAGAGCCTTCATATATATGTCTTTAAGCTGCCTTGTCAAACTAGCCTGGATTCTTCTGATTTGGTGGAACGCCATAACCGCTTTACAAATATCAATACACAACAAGTCAATACACAAAATCATTCTCATAACAATACGATCAACAAAACCATTCCAATAATACCAACAATCTTGAGGTTTCTATGGCAACATGTGAGCTATGGCACCGAGTGTTACAGGTGCTTCATGAACTACTTGTTGTGACGACTCGAAAAGACAGTGAAGATTAACTTCCTGTTTTTATTTTTGTAACCACTGCACTTCCTGTATCTAGTTTCACACCCCACTTGTCTGTGTCAGGTTATCTTTTGTCTTTCCCAGAGGTGCATGTTTGTAGTTAGAAAGTCCCAGTGCTGTTTTGTGGTTATCTTGTTTTTACTTCGTTGCCAGGCCCTCTTCCTTTTTGTTTCTACAAGAGCGTGTGGATTCCGCCTTTGCCTGTGCACCCTTTTGTCTTGCATTATTTTATCTTCCTAGTAAAAGATTCCAAACCTGGAAAGACGTTTTTGTTACCGTATTGCTCTGCACCTGTGTCGAAGTCCTGACCCCTCACACTTGTTTACAGCAAATGAGATTAAACCAATTTAAACATAAATGCAACATGGATTAAATTAAACACATGGATCAATTATACTTTTTCTCCCCAGGTGAGACCAACTGGTTGATCATGGCCACGGGGGTGGCAGACTGTTATTACAATGTTGCCGACCTGCCGGCTGGGGGCTCCTTCAGGTTCAGGGTGGCATGCGTTAATAAAGCTGGACAGGGCCCCTACAGCAACCTGTCAGAGGTAGTGAGACTGAGTGCTTCAGGTATGTATCACCCCAGACCTGTGAGACCTATGAGCTTATTTCAGATGTCAAATATACAAATAGCTGCTTTCAACGTATCGGTATTTTTCTGAATGTAAAGATTCCCGTAAGGTTTTGTGTGGTTTTTGTTTTTGTTCTACTAATAATATCTTTTTGATACATGTGTGTTGTGATGATACTTTCGTATCAATGAAACGGCACTATACAAATTGCAATTGACAAAGCGCAGAGTGGGCCGGCTTTGTTGCAGATCTTCACACTGCAGGTGTTGTCCTTGTCAAATGTCAGATGAAGTCTTTGAGGTGTGTCCGTCCTCTCCTCGTCTTTCATTAGAACCAGCTAAATCCAGCGCTCCCGTGGTGGTGAAGACTGTACCGGCCCCTGCCGCTCCCCTGCCTGTGGTGATGATGTCGTCGATGAAAGTGCCTCCCATTAAACCAGCTCCAAGTAAATCCACTACCGCGACACCTGTCCCGCCTCCGTCTTCGGGTCCGGCTACGTCCGTGGCTCACCCTGCTCCCTTGGTGACCCTTAGACCGACCATGCAGGCGGAGGCGAGCCGTCCTGCCGTTGCTCCGGCCGTTAGCACGGCTGCCTCGGAATCGTCTCTCGCCCAGACATCGGCAGCTGCGGTCCAAGCCCCGGTCGCCAAAGCCAAGTCCACCCTGAGCATCAGCGTTGGCAGACCCCAAATAAAATTGGCGCTTCCCCCCATTGTCCCACCCAAGCCTAAAAGTCCTGTAAATTCAGTCCTTCAAATAGCCAACAAATCCCTTTCTCCCACACCGGCACCGGCACCTGCCATTGGTAAACCTATTTCGTCCGTTCCAATGTATGTGCAGGCCCCCACCCCGGGGGTTACTCCACCTTCCCAAATGAGTTCCACCCCACCAACCACCACCCTTTCAGTCCCTCCTGTGAGTACCCCGGTGTCCACGGCCGCCCCGCCGCCCGTGGTAGTGGTGCAGAGCCTGACGCCGCTGCTGCAGCTAGGGGACAGTCGGGGCACCCCCTCCGGAAGGGTCACTCCGTCAGGGCGGGTCACCCCCACAGGGCGGGCTACACCTTCGGGACGCAGGACGCCGCTGGGAAAGCCCGGAGACGGATCTCTGCGCCAGGGAGTCCCACAGAAGCCTTACACCTTCATGGATGAGAAAGCGAGGTAACTGCAGAGAAGATTCTCCCACTTCTGGAGCTAAAATAGTTATTTTACAAGCCTCTGGGATTACTTGTAAAATGCGTCAAAGTTGAATTGTTATGCGTTAAAGTTGAATTGTTATAATGACGTGGAATATGATGCAGCGCTGTAGACATGACATCCCAACAATAAAGTGAGCAAAATATGGTAGTAAAAATGCCACCTACACTTTAAACATCAATACGCACAACATTTTACTGTACAACATCAAATTATAATCGTGAATCATGATATCATTTTTATCATTTCTAAGGTGGTATAATCAAAAGAAATGAATAATCTTAAAATAAGCCGTTTATGGGGATCGGGTACGCTTCACAGAGTCCACCGTGTCGCCTCGCCACGTTCCTCCAGTGGCCCAGAACAGACAAACGAACAAACCAAACATTTTTCCCTTTCTGCCATGGCCTTCTCCTCCATGCGAGTAACATTGGAGAGGTTTCAGTCAGTTGGAATCTATAATCCCACCACTAGATGCCAAATCATAAACACTGAATATTTAAGTAAAGTTTGGACTGCACATACCTTTGATCGCAGTCGAGGGTTTTCCAATAATGTTATTATTGCTTAAGGAGAAGATCTGAGTAAATATTTCCTAATATGAAAACATAAACATACAAACATAAAAAAAACAGTGTAAGCATTTTTAAGCAGTGAACTGTTTGATACAATGCTCTGCTGAATACATGTTGATTTCTATTCATATTCACACTTAAATATTTGTACTTGTAATTATAGAATGTCATATTTTATTATGCATTTTGAAATTGGCTTTACAACAAGCCAAATATCATCTGCGCCAGGTTTGGGATTAGTATCTGAGCTGTGCATTAATCTGTCTGCGCTTGCGGACACACTGGGAAATGTAAAGCTTTGACACACTCTTTGTCACACAGGGGTCGGTTCGGTGTGATCCGTGAGTGCCGGGAAAACGCCACGGGCAACCTCTTCATGGCCAAGATCGTTCCCTACGAGGCGGACAGCAAGCAGACAGTGCTGCAGGAGTACGACATCCTCAAATCGCTCCACCATGACAGGGTCATGGGCCTGCATGAAGCCTACGTCACCCCGCGCTACCTGGTGCTCATCTCTGAGTACTGCAGTGGAAAGGAGCTGCTCTTCAGCCTCATAGACAGGTGAGCCCACAGGGATGTACTTGTTGAAGTGGTTGCTTCTCTGGCGGCGGTTTCCTATTTCTGCTGAATGAGAAGACTTTATGACGAGCTGTTTTCTGGATTGCGGTCCAGGTTCCGTTACTCGGAGGATGATGTGGTGACGTACATTGTGCAGATCCTACAGGGCCTGGAATACCTCCACACCCGACGCATCCTCCACCTGGACATCAAGCCGGAGAACGTCATCATCACCTACATGAACGTCATCAAGATCATTGACTTTGGCAGCGCTCAGACTTACAACCCCCTCTTCCTCAAGCAGTTCAGCCCTCCTATAGGAACACTGGAGTACATGTGTAAGTGCCTGTTTTAGCTGCACAAATGGGAAAGTGAAGCGCCTCTAGTCAATAAGTCACTGTGCTGTTCATACATCTAGATTGCTTTGGTGTGAGTCGGCCAGTTTTGGAGGCACCGGTCATAGAGATTTCTGCCTTTACTTCAATTTAGGAACTATGGTAGAGATTTGAGTCTGTCAGGTGTTTTTTTGCTTTTTTGTGTACCTCAACTATGCTCTCCAAAACTATGCAACTCACGCCGTAATTAGCTAGATTACTAGGGACACCCTAGGGTTTGTATTATCTTTGTTCATTTTTTCTAGATTGTTGAGTACAAATATTTAATACAGATTACTATCCTTCATGTAACTGTTTCGGACGTTGGCGGGCACTATCTTAAACTATCCATTCACATTTAAAACAGACATATTCAAAAACATAATTTAGTAATTACCTATAGTACGCATGAATTTGCAGATGTAATTGAAGTTCAGTGTAATGTGGTGAAACATTTGCCTTTATTCTTGCAGCTCCAGAGATGTTGAAAGGGGATGTTGTGGGTCCTCCGGCTGACATCTGGAGCGTGGGCGTGTTGACTTTCATCATGTGAGTACCGCTTTCACAGCTTCCACCCAGTCAGGCCTCTTTAAATAGAAATTGAAATAGAACAAAGTACTCTGAAAAATTACGCTTATAGGTGAAACATTTGGTTTCAGATCTTTTTATGTAACACCTTTTCTGTTACATGTTGTAAAACACCTTGTCACTCTTACAGCACTCATGTAATGTAATGTTTGATATTATGGTTCACTGGGACGCGCCTTGAGGGATCCGCACCGATTTCATTGTCAACTTGATTATCCAGGTTGAGCGGCAAGTCGCCTTTCATTGAAAACGATCCTACGGAGACGGAAGCTAGGATCCAGGCGGCAAAGTTTGACCTCTCTAAGCTCTATCAGAATGTGTCCCAAAGTGCCTCCCTGTTCCTCAAAAAGATCCTCTGTAGCTACCCGTGGTAAGCTTTTCCTACTTCCTTTGCCATACACAATTCCAATCTCTCTCTCGTTGCCTGTTTGGATCCTCACTCTCTGCTCTCGCACAGGGCCCGTCCCTCCATTAAGGACTGCTTCAGTAACTCCTGGCTTCAAGATGCCTACCTGATGCGCCTTCGCAGGCAGACCCTCACCTTCACAACTACCCGTCTCAAGGAATTCTTGGCCGACCAGCAGCGCAGGCGAGAGGAGGTGTCCACCAAGCACAAAGTCCTCCTGCGGTCCTACCAGAGCTCGCCGCAAACCCCCACCAGCCCCGCCTCGCCGAATGTGCCAACTTACCCCACCTCACCCGTCACCCAGTGAAAAAAACACAACAAAAAGGCTTCCAAACACCGGTTGTCCGGACGGCGCAGAGGAACCTTCAAGAGCGAGACGAGACTTTGGGCCGAGAGGCGGGGCGGCCCCGTCAGGTCGGAGTGGTTGAACTTGGGCAGACGGACAAAATAAAAGGAAAAGAGATAAACGGTCAAGAAACCAGCAGTGGATGTGGTCTAAGAAGACGTCACTTCTTCTTCTTTTGTGGTTCTTTTCTCGCTTAAGGGAACCTCTTCTAATAAAGAGCCTGAGTGGGGTTTTTTTATATGGTGGACCTTGTTCATACTAGACAGGATGTCCCCTTTAAAGTTAGTACCTCAAGGTTTGTAACTTTGCATACATTTTGGATAAACTACTACGGGTTTACTGTCAACTCTCCCCATATTAGAGGAAATGCATTATTAATATCACGCTGCAGTAACCCACCATGGGAGGCCTAAGACTGCTCTAATAGAGGTTTGATGTTGAAAATCTATAGTTACCCACAAGATTGCAAAATAATGAATACTACGCAATTTCAGAACAAGGGGCGCAGAAACAATTGGCGTCTTTTCCGCAGCAACACCTCTGATTTTGATCTATGGTTTAATATGTAAATGTTTCCTGAGGTCCATTCTACGATGGTACATACACTCAATCCAATCTATTTGTGCTGAGTTTTGTAGCATTTCAATGATCGTCAAGATTGTAGCACATCCGGTAACTTCTTTTGTTCAGAGTTTCAGAGGATAAATCGGAAGATTTTCTACAAGGGCTAATAGAAAAGGACGCATGTCCTCCCTAATGTTACTTAATATACCGATGTCTGGTAATGATAATAGAAAACCATACTTTTGTTTTATAATTCATTGTTGGATCATCCCTTCTGCTCCACATAGCGATATGCACAGCACAAGCGGATCCACTGTGTTGGTGGTTAGCAGAGGCTTCTTCCTTCACCTCTAGTAGGCTATCAGCCGGCACGTTGGCGCCTTCGCTCGGCCCAAGGATCCGCTCCCTCTCCTCTCGGGGTTCACTAGAAGGACGTTTGCTTTTGGTGGAGTGAGTCTGAGGGTTCTGAGAATGTGAATACAACACATGGCCAGAGCTGCAAAGACATTATCAAACATTATTCTGGGGAGTCATAGACAAAACGTTTGAACCACATTAGAAACCAACTGGTGATACTGGGTTGCCCTCTTTTGCCTTTAACCGGTTGGCATTAGGCGGCGAACCATGTTTATTAAGACATTGTTGAGTTTATTTGATCTTTCTGCTGTAAACGTCAATTGCTAATAGCTGTTGCTTTGAAACATATTTATTTATTTTTTAAATAAATATATTACAATCTTGAAATGACCGGACTTTTTATAAAGTAAGTTAAGTATAATTAGTTCAAATTAAATTATGAATATTTATGAATTTAATCTCTTCATGAAGCATCGTGCACCATTCTGGTTTCCAGCCGAGCGACAACACAGTGATTGAAACACAAATTCAATCAACATGCAATATTGTAGTGTCTGCAAAGCACGTAAAACATGAAATCCAAAATGTTATGAATCTAAGACTGTATTTATATTTTATATATGAATAATATAAGCATTTCCTCTGACTCTGTGCTCTCTATGTCTATGGGAAATAAGGAGGTATGTCTTAACAAAAAACAGGCCTTGGTTCTTCATACAGAGATTGTGAATGTGACGATTCAGGCCTGGTTGATTTGCAAACCATTAAATCATTTTGGGGGTATTTTTGCTTTTATGTGACAGCTTTAGAAACGGGGCGAGGAAGACGAGTATGAACCAAAAGTTGTGTTGTTCCTTTCATACCCCTTTGCTTGTCAAGGGGCAAATTCAGTTTTGAGACCAGCATGTGAAACGATTGCACAGCTTTTTAAAATCACTTTTCTGTCACGTGTGTCGAGTACACGCTTCACACACAAAGTGCGTTTGCTATGACGGATTGGATCCTTTTAAGAGAAATACTGATGACTTATCTCCCTTATGACTGAGATAGAGGATCGGTACTTCTATGGAACTATTTTAGTACTTCTATATATTGTAATGCTATTGCTAGATAAATGCTGCCCTTTGACCCTTTCATATGCAGAGTGGAAGTTAATCACAAAGGGAGTTGTTTTCAATGCAAATAAAAACACACAAGATCAGCATGAGATTGCAATTTTGCATTTATGTCTGTGCACTATATTCTGTTCCTTAATAATATAGTTATATTACAACCGTTTGGAAGCAGCCAACAGGGATGTGGAAAAAAAAGATGCTGACAGTTCCGCGTTTTGAATTGAAATCCTCTGCCGTACTTTGTGGAATGTGTTTCAGTGCCACGTGATGGATATTCGACCCACAGAGAAAAAAAGTTTATATTTTGGTTATATGAATGTGACTGCTTTTGTGTGTGTTTCGCAAATTGTTTATTTATTGAGTGATTGTGTTTGTTATAGCTGCTGCTTTTTATTTTGTGAACTTTCTGAACCTGGCATGGAAAATGGCATGACAGCTGTTAAGGCTATGAACAATAAAGGATGTATGAAAACAGCTTTTGCAATTTGTTTGTCCAGCGTTAGTTGTGAAAAGTGCGAGCAGGCTTTTACAATTTGCTGTCAAATGGTCACTTACTGATTTTCAAAACGAAGCGTCTATATAATGGAAAAGATCATCAAAATGCAATATCCACTGGAAATGCAATAAATGAGACCTCATCTTCTCGTGGGTAAACAAATGAATCGGGATTTTGACAGACAATGTGGAGTGAGATATTTGTTTTCATGCCGCCAGCAGCACCTGGCGGTGATCAGAGGAATCACAGGTACACTCAGCGCGTGTGTAACTGTTACTTGTGGCAATGCAATAAAACGGATACAAAGTTTCACCGAATAGTTCCATTTTCAGATTGAGTGTAATATAGTTGCAGAGGTCTTTTTTAAAAATAAGTTTGAAATATCCCTCGTTTACGCGGTGGAGGAGGCTTTTTCAGAAGGCACGCAGAGTAACTTTGATCTAAGGTGCGGGCACTTTAAAGACTGTCCGTAACTTCCTCGGTTTCAAGGCTGCCCCCGCGGTGCATGAAATCAGTCTTTTTTTTAAACAGAAACGACAGAAAACTAAATACGTTTCACCTTCGACGTGACCATTTAGAAAAATGCCATTTTTTTCCGTTCGGCAAGTAAACACACAAAATAATGCAACAATGAAACGTGGGAAACGCACTGAAACTTCCTACGATATTTCCCACAATTGAAACAGCGGCGGCGTGACGCTCGCGCAGCGGCGGTTGGCGCGGAGCCTCGCGCCCCGCGAGAATCGGGCTTCCTTGAAACCGTCAGGTTCCATGTCCGCATGGCCACATTGATGAACGCAACTAACTACTTTTAGGAACAACAGTCTCCGAGGCCTCTCAACTGGTCGCGTTGCGACGCAGCGCGGCCCGTGACGCTCCGCACGCTTTTCCGCCGCTGTTCTTGGGTTTCACGCTCAGCATGCGCGTCCGCAGACAGGGAGTGGCAAAATATAAATACTCTTCTTTTTTTTCTTTTTTTCCTCCCTCTCTCTTTTGGCCATAACACCTGAAAATACAGCAATAAGTTGTGCGTGAGTGGCGGATCTAATGGACCGTTCGCCGTCGGTAATCACACAAGTAACCCGAGACGAGGAGGATAATGCGGCCCGGCGCGAGGACGGTGAGTTTGGGCAAGTTTGCTGAACTTTTCGGCTGCGTGTGGCCGTCAGGCAGCACGGCGCTGTTTCGCTCCTTTTTCTCTCTTTTTTTTTTTTCTTCAGGACGCCACGTTGTCACAAACGCAACAACGAGCTCTTAACAATGTCTTCCCGGGAGGACATTAAAGTCCCCTGGGTGAGGGGTGTTTTGTGCGTTTTGAGGCGCGGGACTGAGCGGGGGGGGGGGGGAAGCCGGGTGTCTCTCTCGGCGGGCCGGAGCTCCTCGCAGCCGCCAACCAGCTGCAAAACGCACAGAAAACACGCACGTTTTTGACTGTAGACGAGTCGCCGCGTGTGAAGCAAAGGTCACGGAGCTCTGCGGCGCGACATGAATCCAGAGCTGCACTAAAATATCCGAAACAACGTGTCGTGTCAAAGGGGGCGGGGTCACTCTGACGGCTCACTGTTACGGTTTTGCGCTCTGACGTTGATCTGCTTCACTTTATTTGATTCGAGATTATCCCAAGAATGTATCTTTTATTAAACTATATAAACACACACAATGATGCTAAATGGACAGAGCCGCGGTGCTCTCTCCTTGTGATGTAAGGTCAGTAGTTGTGGTCACTAGTTCTGGGTCAACAGGGGGCTTCCCGGGTGGGTGACACAATGTGCAAAACGCACTAACCTAATTCTTGAAATGGATCAGCTCTCCCGCGAGGGGCCCAAAACCAGTTGGTGCGAGTCCACTTTTACACTAGTCATGCTAAATTAACAATGAATGAATGTGAAATTGCAAGTGTTCCCACACAAGATGGATTTGTTCTCGCTGCAGCCTACGAGGTATCAAGAGAATCATTCATCTCGTCTCCATGACACGTCCTCTATACCCCACGTTTGCTTAAAAAAAACAGGATGTAGTTTCTGTTCATGTATTTGGATTACGTACTTGAATGCTGGTAACTTAAATCAAGCTTTTGAATGAGAAAAGAACACATTTTTAGTCTGAAACCTTAACATTTCACAACAACAGGCCCTTGAAAATGTCACACAAATCCCCTGTGTGACGGGATGAAAATGAGCACATAGTTGGTTTTGTCTAGAAAAGGCAGTTCCAATGAAGACGCCGTTTGAATAAAACACTAAAGAAACATCAACTGCTACTTACTCTCTTATGAGTGGCGTATTTTTCTTTATAACATGAAGTATTCCGTCATGGAAGCTCTGCTGTTTTTCTAAGCACATACATCAAGTAAATGCTCACCGTGCAAGTCATTGCCCCATATATTTGATATCCATACATATTTCATATTTTCATGAAGTCTGCAAAGGTCTGCAAGGTGTCCTTAGACACGGGAATGAATGTGCTTTTTCTTATTCCTGCTCTAAAACACAGCGTTGTAATCCAAGCGGTCTTGTCTAAAGTTGACAGCCCAGAGTCCAGTCAGAAGGTGGCAGCATTCTGCAAGCCTACGAGACCCAGCCATCTCCAGCGCGTTCTCCGATTACTTCTTCCTGGCCAAGGTGGTCATGAGTCCAAAACATGGCATGCTATCCAGAAGCCAGGCGCCGTGTGGAAACAGGGTGGGGCGCCGCCTTCAGCCCTCCTGTAGTTTCACACGTTTGCCGTAGCCAGATAGGCGTCAGTGGCGTTCACTTCGGGACATTTGATTTGAATTCTGTGTTTGGCGTCGTGGTTCTTTGGCGTCACCTCTGCGATTGTAATGTGCAGTTTGCTGGCCAGGATTTCACGGTCATTCCAGTGCAGTTTGGGATATTTTCAGGAATCACCTTCTGAACCATCAAGCCACATCTTCTATTCAGCACAGCAGCTTCAACAGTTCGTTTTAGTGGACGTGTCCCTTTTCAGACACAAAAAAATGGTTCAAACCCTGAGCCTCTCCTGAACCCGGTGTACCGGGCCGCTCTGCAGGGGTGTGAAGCGAGCTAACAGATTGTACCGGAATATCCGGTGTCAAAGTGGCGGATAGTCGGCCGCCGGAGGCCTCATTCTTTCTGTGTCTGGATGGGAATAGAAGGCGCAGCCATGTGCCGAGGCAGCATACCCGTTCCGAAAGCGGCTCCCAGATAAGCCCGCTTTCAACTAAGTGGCCTGAAACATGCTGATGTGGCGCGAGGTCGTTGCTGCCCCTTCGGATATGCCCCAACCTCGTTATCAGCGTCTCAGCCGCAGAGGTGTGAGGAATGCCTCTCCTCGCCCGCGTCCGCTTCCTAATTCTACACGCAGCAAGCCAATGAGTGCAAACTAATGAATCAAACTACAGTACATCAAATCTTTTTAATGTTTCCAATTACCCAGCATCCCCCGGTGCCGTTCAGAGAAAAACTGTGTGCAGCGCGTGACGCCGTTTTAAAGCAGAGCAAACTACTGACCATGTGCATCACATGAGCCCTTTGAGTACGATACATCTGTGGTCTTACTGTAGTTTTTCTTTACAACATCATTAAATGTACTGGAGCAGCTGTCCCGGGGGAGGAGATTATATTCCTTCCCACTTTCCAAGTTTTAAATGGCTGACCCTTTTTTTTGGGGATAAAAAAACCCCCATTAAATCAGATGTTTGCTACAGTGTGACGCAGCTAAAACGTTCTCCCGCTGTAGATTCGTAGGTGACCCCACAAAGTTGTATTTGTGACCATTTACGGCCCGCTGGTGCTGGAGTTTGCGCTCCCAAATACTGTATTCGTACACATAATATCATCACTAACCGCTGTCACCAGCTGCTGTGGTCGGCTATTTTAGGCCCCCCCAAAGTGTAACATGAGAAGAGGCAATGCAGCGAGCAGCGTGATGTTTTCTAACGCTACAAACCTCACCTGCCCGCTGCCTTCACACGTGTCGGCACGCAGGCCTGTCGTCTTGGGACCAGAGAGAGGAATCTCCCCATCAGCATGCCGGGGTCATTGTGACAGCTCTCCAGGGCCGCCGGCCGCTGTCAGCCTCAGCTGGATGAAGTGGTCAACACAGTCATTGTGACGCCTCTAAGTAGGTCACACTTGTTCAGGGATTAAACCAGGGCCAAAATGAATGGTTAATAAAAGATGGTGAATGTAGTGACTTTGAATAGCTGCTGTTATAAAAAAAAAGGGACAAAAGAAACCTTGTAATACACCAAATCTTTTTTTTCCTTCCTGTTAATCATTTTCATCATCAGGGGATGTGTTTTGGTCATCCCGGCAGTCACCATAGCAACACCTCGTATGCTCAAACAATTTCATTGCTCATTGGTGCTAAACTTTCCAAACATTAAGTTGACAGATCCTCACCATGCTGAGGCAACTGATTTAATCTGATCCAAGCGGCGCGTTAAGGCCTCAGCTGACAGCTCATCAAGGCTCAGCTCATTTATCAGTCTCTCTTTTTTTGAAAACTCATCACTCACCAGTTGATGGGACGTTAGGGTAGATAAAAAAAATAGAATTCATATGTGTTATCCAAAGTATCGTCGTCCACAGATATTAAAATAACATGAAGAGCAATAGGGCTGTCAACGAATATTATATATTTGAATATATATATAACAACTATTCAAATGTGAAAATTAATATTTGAAAGTAAAAAAAAACAACAGCGGCGCGACTGTCTGCTTTGCCGGTGGCACGCGCCTGTATTGACTATATTGCATGAATAATATAGACTATATACAGTAGGCTTGATTATTTGCTGTTTACAGCACAGATCGCTCGGAGCGTTCAATGTCGGTGCTGTAAAACGTTCAGTTTCAATCACTGAATGAAACCTGCCATATTTGGGACAAGAATCGCGACCTTAAATTGCTTGCACAAAACTCTTGATCAGCACTCTGCAGAGATCTGCGGTCGTTTGCGTTAGTTCATTTACTTATTTTTGTGCAATTAATATGTTGTTAAATCGGTTTAAACTTAAATAAATGACCTATACAAGTAGTTATGTCTCGTTGTATTAATTTGTCCTGTTTTTGACGTGTCTAATACGCAACCAGATATTCGAATATTTTCTGTGTCTGTATCTGTGTTTTTTTTTTTAAGTGAATATTCGAACGTCATTTTTGAGCAATTTTGACAGCCCTAAACCCCTTACTTTACTCAAGTAAAAACTAAAGTGCTAAAACTAAAAATTAATGTTAGCAAATATAAATGGTTGAAAGCGCTCTGTTGATAATGATGTTATGAATGACACAGCAAGCACCGAGGGGATGTCGAGTGTGGAGGTGAGTTCTCAGCTTCAGAACCGAGCGCTTAAAACGGAAAGGAAAACATTCTTTGGAGCAATTAATGCCTGATAACATTCCCCGGATTTAGACGCGAGACCGAGGAGAGAGTAGCTCACGTCCACACATGTTCATTTAACTTTCCGAGGCGTATTGGAATTTTCAGTGTGTTTGTGATCCTCCTCGTATAAAAAAAATATATTGTGATAATTGTCAAATTTTGGCAGCGGATCTTTGATAATGGCTCATAATGCAACTCCTCTTCATTATTTGAATTTTGTACTTTTCTAAGTGTAAATAGTATCTCCCCTGTTATAGTGCATGTAACAGCATAGCTCACATGTGTCACTGTAAGCCATTCTGTGTCCTGTGATATGCAGTAAAATCCAGAGGGTCAGTATGATGACAGTTAAAACATCACAATTCTTTTAGCTTCACCATTCCAGTGACAACACATAGAAGTAATGGACAAATGATGCCGTAAATACTCTGGTTGCTGATAGTCATTGGGAAAGCTGTTCCAGCTAATTCTTGGTATTTGAACAACAAAAACATGCACTGGAAATTAAATGTGTCCAGGATGTTTTCGCCTGACTATTTTTGGGGCTAACCCTACACCTACACTTATGTTATGCAATTTAGTAACCTTTTGCTGCCCATCTAAAATAACCATATTCAAGCGGAACACAACATGATGGAGAGCACAGCGCGGCGAAACGCTGACAGACCGGCCAGAGCTGCACAGATCGGTTTTATCCGATCAGCAGCGCTGCCGATACCGACGAGATGTGTCTGAAACTCCACACCGTGTTCTCCGGCCGGGATGAAAAGGGGATAACACAAGTAACAACAAAACAACTGAAAATCTGGCGGCGTGCTCATGAGCAGTTTGACGAGTTCCCCCGTGTTTAGCCGGTGGAATCTGCTAAAGAATAACGCTCGTCAGTTCCACTTGAGGGGGGTCCGTGCATCTCAGTCATGCTGCTCCAGTGAGGTCCGCACGCCTTACGCTCGTTCTCTTTCTCGCTCTGTTCCAGCTGCCCCTGAGGTTTCCCCCTCGAGGAAGCGTCGCGGACGAGGCCTTCTCCGCAGCCTCTTCTGCTGTCTTTGTAGCAGGGAGTCGGAGCCACGTCCCCTGAAGAACAACGCGCCGCTCTTGGTCGAGGAAAATGGAAGTCTCTCTAAAGTAAGTTCTCCTCCCCGTGTTGCTTTCCCTCTGCCTCGTCCCGGCATGCGGTCCGCGTGACCCGACAGCCGGGGGATGAGTCAAACATGTGCTTCCTTGGCTTCGAGCTTTTCGTGTTCACACGGCGACGTCTCCTGGTATGCGGTACGGGCAGTGTTGAAAAGCCCTGCCGTGTTCATCTATCATGATCCCTGGGTGTTACGGGAAGGGTGCAAATGGTGCAGAGGTGTGAATGCAAGATCAAAAAAGAAGGAAAAAGAAGATGCTACTGGAGATGTGCCACAAGCAGAGTGCACCACACTACTCCTCAGGATGTATTTGGTCTTGTTCTTTAGCCTTCCCTGGAACAACGTATGCACAGACGGAATGGCTGGCCACTATCACGTTATCTTTCTGGACAATTAACAATGCCCCCCCCCCTGCTGTTTTGCTGAGCTTATTCTTAGAAAAGAGCATGACTTTGGGCAGTTATGCTCTGCAGATCAAGTGGTCAAGACGTTCTCAGGTGTCAGTTTCAGATGTAAGCCTTAGTTGCCTCTTTATAGAGATTTGATATTCCAGAAGTTATTTGTCACGTCTTTCCAAGTTCCCAAAATAAATTGCTCGGTCTTGAGCAAAGGAGGGTGTGGGGGGGGGGTTGAGTGCTGTGCACGGTTTTGGTTGTGACAAGCTGTCATATTAACATGCATGCTGTTGCTGTTACTCTCCCTGGGGGATCTGGTCTCAGTGACACCCCCCCCGCCCCCACCAGCTGTGTGAATAACCACTCTGAATGGGCCCTCCAGTTACCTGCCAGCCATTTGGACTCGGACTCTGCGTGATCCGGATCCAATGCATGGAGTAAAATCTCTTGAGCAAACGGAAGCCAGACTTTGGAATCCTTTCCTGATGTACTTGGAAAACTCCGAGCAGAGTAAGGTCTCCGGGGAGGGGGGGCTGTCTGCTGAGGCCATGCTGGCTGAACAATGCCCGCTTCCCAGTTTAACCGAAGCTGTGGATTTAAGCAGCCCTTTAAAGGGAAGTGCCAAACTTGGCTTGAAAGTCCTCGTGGAATTTAGGGAGCAGACTGTCAGCGAGGAAATGGACCCTTCTATTGTTTGTCTGGATATCTGCAACAGGAGTAGAGATGAGACAGAATCTTGCACATATTGCAATGGACACTGTGAGAGCTTTGAGCAATACCCAGAAAGCGACGGGTTTTTCAAATCCAACCAGATCCTCGATCAGTGTGAAACTCCCGGGTTAAGCCAAGCATTTGAGAAATGTGCTCACCACTGTGTGAGCTTCAAACCTCGCAAGTCTTCTGAGCACTCCACTAATCATAGCTTAGCTTCCCAATGTAGTTGTTGCTGTGAACAGTGTGCAGGACGCCTCCTGTTATTTCAGCAGTGTAAGCCCTCTAATCAACAGTTTGAGTCTTTTGACTCGGAGCCAGCTTCAGTGGCCGTGGACTGTGAGGGTTTTGGACAGTGTGAGATGTCTGATTTCATACCTGATGGCACAGAACACCTCGGGTTGCTGCAACAATACGAAGCCTCTGATCAGCAGTACGAGTGCTCTGACTCTGAGGCTGACACGTCGACAGAAGACTCTGAGCAATGTGAAACGACCAGTTTCACTCGCAATATCTCCAATTCTATGGACTTATTGGACTGCGTGGCCGAGCTTTATGAGTATGACGAATGCACCGACGAGGACGGCGGAGAGGGCTGTCCACCCGAAGGAGAGGACGAGCAAAGCGATATCGAGCCTGTCGATGACGAGTCCCTCACATTATCACAGGACGCGAACACCTCGCAGTTCGACCGGCCCGTTCGGGTTTATTTTGAGGACCGTAAAGATGTTCCCTCGGTGAGTGACTGCTGTGCGACCCACCAGCTCGCTGAGGAAAACGTGGCACAGGCCGTTGCGTTGAACATGTCCACTGAGGACTGTGAAACGTGGGGAACGGCTTATTGTGACACCAGCCAAGAGCGCGATGAAGACAGTGCTACTCCGGAGCAGTCCGAGTTTGGGACTGAAGAAGACGGTTCTTCCGATTGCTCCTCCATTGAAACCAAATCCTTTAAGACCTGTCCCGACGGCAGCATTCCCTCAGACCACTGCTCTGATTCATCCGGGGAATCCGAGAAAGGCGCGCAGGAGGACTCAACCGATGAGCACGCCCAGTGGGAATCTTTTGAGGACGATGATGAAACACCCCAAAGCGATATTGACGGAAGCGACGAGGAGAAAGCGCCCGCCGCTGATGCTGTTGTCGAGGACTTTTTTGATCTGTTCGACAGCGGTGACTTCTGCAGACACGCGTTCGCACAGAAGCAGCGTTACATCTCCTGCTTCGACGGGGGAGACATCCACGACCGCCTGCACCTTGAAGACCTGCGATGCAAGGCGCAGACGCTGGCCAGAAAGGCCTTTGAATCTGAGCGAGTCAGCGAGGACTTTCCTGTGCAGGAAACCGATGTATGTTTGGATGCTCTGGAAGAAGCTTATAAAGATACGTGTGAGGAGGATGCAAGTCAGATCGGTGATGGCTCATTTGGGTCTGATGACAACTCAAGTCTAGCAGGGGATGAAGTTGAGGAAGATGAATCTCAATGGCATACAGAGGAAGATGAGAACCCTGCGTTTGACAGCCATGTTTCTGAAATCAGTACTGAAGAAAAAGAAGAAGACAAAGAAGAAGCTGAGCTGTGGGAAAGGGTTAGTACGCCATGTGCAGGGGACATCTCTGTTGAAGGTGACGCTTATGAAGATGAAGCTTTTGCCGCTCAGCATTATGAATCTCTTCAGGTCAATACCGCTACCACTGGTGATTTACACACAACGGTCACTGAGCCTGAAGACCAAGCACTTAGCGCTTGTTCCGAGGTGGAGCCATATTGGTCACTCGTTGATCAGGAGGACGATGGAGAGACATTTGAGCTCAGTGTCGAGGAATACTATGCAAATCAGGTGAAAAGCATCCAGTCATCTGTTAAACAAGCCCTGAATGGATTTATCCTTCTAGGAAGTTTGTGTGATCATATAATCCACGAGGATGCTTCAGAGGAGGGCAAAGAGCTCCCATTAGGAATTACTAGAGTTATCACACTGAGAGATGATTCGACCGACGGCTCCGCTGTGGAAGAAGCCACCGAAGAAAAAGCTCCCGAATCAGCTTGTGATCGTGGATTCAGTGACACGTCATTAGCAATAAATCCTACGTTGGATATTATTCACAGTGTTACAAAAAACGAAGGAAGAGTCGTGCCAACGTTGGTCAGACGGACGGAGGGAAATGAGGCCTCTGAAGAAGGCGTGGATTCAGACGAGGAGCAGAGTGACGACGAGTCCACCGAGCCTTGCCAATGCGAGTACTGCCTTCCACCAATCGAGGAGGTATAAAATGCGTCTTTGCACCTTTTTCTAACATATGACGTATTGGAGTAGAACACATCTGGGTTTTCAGACCCGCGGGAGCATCTTTATATCATCCCAGAATCTGTCGTCGGTACCGTTGGTCTATTTTTAAATCGAATAAGCCAACTGTGGTAGTGAATAAGTTAGCGGAGTGCTCAGCTTGGCAGCCTGTGTCAAACGCCATTGTGCTCACGTGGCAGTTGACCCTGCACAGACGAACCCGCCCATCCGTGTTACAGGCCGCTCGGCCATGCCAGCTTGTTTTTAGCATCCGAACCGCTATAACAAACACCGGCCTCTGAGCCCCCGTTGATGGACGCGCCACACTATGGCAATGTTTACATGCTCCCATCAGTGTGGCAGCAGCTGTAGCCCCGGAGGTTCTCACACTAACACCACAACACAACTATGAGCCGTAAGTCCCACTCCACAAAGTGAGATGGTAATGTCTTGTAATTCAAGTTATTACTTATCAGTTGTTGCTGGAGCTCAGATTGTGGCCTCAAAAGCCAGAAGCTTTTAATCGGGTTTAGATCTTAATGCTCTTTTTGTCTGCAGGTACCGGCAAAACCTCTGCTGCCACAGCTCAAGTTGAATGATGCAGGAAAGATCTGTGTGGTCATTGATTTGGATGAAACTCTAGTGCACAGTTCATTTAAGGTAAGTTGGACTAAGTGACCTACTCTCCCTCATGTACACTGCAGCGTTGAAGAGGCCGGTCTCAAGACCACTTTGTTGAGGTCTCAGATAGCAATACGTTTGTGCTTTGTCTGATTTAATTTATTTTACTAGTTTATTACTATGAATGGATATAAAATCCCCCGCTTAAAATGCAATTAATAAATGCGATAAAATAATATAGAAAATGACTCTTTACATGACATTTTAGCTCCTTCGGGTTAAAAAAAGGAACATTTTATGTGCAAAAAACAGGTTCCTGTTTACACCATCAACTTGTATTAGGTAATAGTTCCAAACTGTATCAATAATTAGTTCTCTATATACACTAGTACACAATATTAGAACTTCCCCAGTGACGCCATCAAAAATAATTCACAATGTACACCAAGAGACTTTAGTTTAAACAAACACCTCCTCTGCACACTGTGCAGATCTACATTTAGAAGTGTGGAACTTGCTGTGGTCTTGGTAATGACCGTGGGCATCGCTTCTACTTTTAATTTGGCAGACAAAACGACACATTGCTTGTTTCTTTGACAGCAGCAGAAGCTTTCTGGGTGGCTGCGTGATAATGTTGCAATCGGCACACACTTCTCAAACAAGAAATAACTCTAACCGTCTCCCCATAATGTTTTTGTTCAGAATAAATTAGTATGTGAATGAATTAGTCATTTTTATCAGAACCAGGCTGTTGAAGGGTTTAAAGTAAACAAGCAGGTCTGCAATCAATTCAATAGCCTTTAGTTCCATGACACAACTGTGGCCCTGTAGCTACTGTGCTTAGAGACGATTTATTATAAATCCCCCCACAAACTAAAAGAAGATGCAGTCGCTTAAAAATCTTCATTGCAAATATTTTGTTTTGTCGAAATCTTAAAACGGACGACTACCTTCCGTCCAACTTGGTTAATTCTTTCTCTACTAAATGGCTTCCATAACTTCTAAAGATACTTTTGGCCTTTAATTACTGAAAGGTCATCACGTATTCAAAAATAGCACCCTAACTGTCAAAATAAACAATCTACTTGCTGGTGTAAAAATAGCTGTATGATTTGCACTACATCATGTTGCATATTTATAGGAGGCACATGACTTACTTTTATCATTACGATCCGAGCAAATTTAGACATTCACCATTCATTTAATGGGTGCTCTGATTTCATGATGCAGAAAACAAATGATATTTAAAGAAAAGTATTAACAATCTGAAAATAAATTGCAAAGGAAAAAGGACGCCTTGAGCTGTAATGTATCATTTTGTTTTAAATACTGTAGATAAGACGTAACAAATGGCTGGTGAACGCAATATTGAGTCATTTTCATATAAACGCTGTACTGTTGTTTTATAATAAAAAACTTTGACAACAGCTCTTTAAAATCGAATCTCTGCAAGACAATGCAAACAATCAGTGTTAACGTATGCGGGTGAAGACGCTACAAAATGACACCTTGAGTTTTACAATTAACGGCCCTCCTTCGTATCAGTTTGATGCCTTTTTAAGGTAACGTTTAGTGGACAAAGTAGTCATGGCCAAAAGTCCTGGCTCCTGTGGCATGACAAATTATGTAATGAATGCCATGTGGTGTTTAGTCCTTCTCAGGTCACAGACCGTCCCTGAAGGATGTCACTAGATATTGCCCCTAGTTATGTGTAAACAGGGTCAGACTGTGAACTCTATGTCTAACACAAGTCATCATTACTCTGACACACATAATAAATGTTGGGTTTAGTGCCGCAGTTTGGGGCCTGGTTGTAATTTCAAAGGCAGTGTGCTGTGGGACACTTTTTACATTTAAACATTGAAATATATCATTTGACATTAAAGCCTGCATGGTACTCAAACATTTAGGTGAAGATGGCAGTATTTCACTGCATAAAGGATGGTGTAGAGTAGAAGGGCAACAGGAGGATTCTCATGCTAAATGTAATAACATATTGGTCCTGACATGAGTGGGACGAGAGCTGATTGAACCAAAATGAAGTGGATCCCACGTCACATCACATCGGCCTCACTGCAACTTCTTTAGGAGGCAACGACAGCTACAAAAATAAAAAGTACCAAGTCAATGGATTAACTACTTATTATCTGATTGTTCAAATGCAAAACATTAAACAAGCGAGTGAAGGACAGAAAATAACATTTAGGAATAAATACTGCGCATTAATTCTAAAAGCGTTCTTTATGATTGATGTTATATTTGTCCCGTCTAACCTGCATTACCTCACAGTATAATTTCGGCCACGGGGTGATGCCTAATATAGAACATGCATATCCTGATACCAACATTTGAGAAGCATATTTCACATGCTAGAAAAGCCTGAATAAACCAGGTGTTTTATGACCCTCATCACTTTCTGTAGCACCCATATTTCAATCATGAAAGCGACAAGAGTCAAATTATTTACCGATTGCATCATTTTTTTAAATGCTGAGGTGGCCTTGTTGTGTCTATTTGACACATGCGATTTATTGCGATCCATCACATCTCCATGGATAACAGCTGATTAACAACTCTTCTTTTCGTTTCAACAGCCAGTGAACAATGCTGATTTTATCATTCCAGTGGAGATTGATGGAACGGTTCACCAGGTAAGCACCTGAAAGGCCGAAGTAGCCATTTGTTACACTGCCGTCTTGTGTGGCTCTAGTCAAGTCAACACAATGTAAATGCATTAAGCCGCCATCGTTGGACATTTGTAGGAAAAACGCCTTTTATGTGCACTGAACAGTATTTCACTGCGTTGCACACCAGATCAACCAGATCAAATAGTGCTTGATGCCGTCTGAGCTCAACAGGAGGAAGATTTAGGAAATCTTGCAAGCTCTCAAATACAAAAGTAATGCACTTGGTTAGCTCTGGAAACCTTGACAGGGCCGTCTGTTGATGGCTCCAAGCAGCAGGTGGCTATTTAGGAGGCCTGACGAAACCTGGCAGGCTTCTCAGAAACCACTGGCCATCAATCTCACCCTGTGGCACATATTATGTCCTTCCCATTGGTGCCAGGGACTGCTCCCTGCAGGCGGTCGCTGTTGTGCTGGGGCCTCCCAGAAGGCCGAGGGGCTCTGTGTGTCCAAAGAGGCCTGGGTCTGTTTCAAGTAATCCAGGATAGGCTTGTTAAAGTGGGAAAAGCCTATTTGGGATGACTTGGTTCAGAAACAAGGCCGCCAGCATCCTAGCGGAAGACGTTTTAAAGCCCTGCTGGGGCGGTTAGATGAAATGTTTTTGGAGGAGATCTCACAGATTCCTGCTTGCAGTGTTTGGTTTTATTTTAGCAACATGGAATAATCCGCATGCAAATGAAATACTGTTCAAGGTGCTCACAGTGGGTAAGGGGTCATTCCCCCCATTAACTACGCACGGTAACTAAATGTATCATAACAAACAAGGACTACCGACAACAACAATAGATTACTGTAGGACACAACCACAATAGCCCCCCGTTACCTTCTGTTTTCTCAAAACATCATCTTTTATGTCATTAGTCCGAAGCAGGAAAAAGAAAATGTAGGATCCACGGCAAACATTTGATAAATCTATTTTATTGTATGTATTAATACCACGCAGGTTGCACAGTACACTGGTATTGAATTCATTATTTAATTCAATACCAGTATAAACATCACTTAACAAAGAAGTAAGAAGCAATGATATGAAGTCATTAGGAACCTGGTGCCTGTGGAATATGACCGAGTATCTTGACGATGAGCGTTTTCACAAACCACGTGTCAGGACGTCTTCAGAATATGTGGACGGCTCAGAAGTAGGAAGACGTTTCCCTCCTCATGAGCGGTTCTCGTGTTCCTTTCTGAAAGAGTAAAGCATGTGGGGCTCCGGCTGCAGATACTCACACCCGCCTCGTTCATGTCCCCCCAGGTGTACGTGTTGAAGAGACCCCACGTGGATGAATTCCTCAGAAGGATGGGAGAGATGTTTGAGTGCGTCTTGTTCACTGCCAGCTTAGCCAAGGTGAGAGAAGATGTCCGTGTCCTGCACTTTAACCCTCGACTCATTGTGTGCTGAATCCTTACATAGTGACGTAGAACCCCTGTGTTTGAACTGTATTTAACCTTCCACATGCATATATTTACAATACAAGTCACACGTTTCAACCTCTCACTTCAGACTGCGTTAACCTCAACTAAGCTGTGTGAATCGTTTGGTGGCTCAGCGACGGCTTCTCACCTCATCCGTTACACGGCGTCTCTGCAGCGCGTAGTTCATCTTTAGAAAGCACCAATGCTTGGATGTTGTGGACGGAGCTTCTCTGTAGCCGACATGACGGTTCTGTCCTGTTACACGGGGTGCAGGTCGGCTCGGGCCGTGTGCGCTGTAATGTTTGAGTAAACCAGGTTCACACAAAGACAACAAACAACGACGGCAACTAGCGACTGAATGAAGTTGAGCTGCTTGCTGATGTACTTCTCATAAGTTGTCTGGTACAATCCTAATGACATGCTAATACATTTGCTGCTCAGTTGGGATTAATGAAGTAATTGTCTATTGACCACAGTGATAGGATGACGTAAAAACATGGCTTCGCACTGTCTGAACTCCCACCTGTTTTTCTACTACAGTACGCGGACCCTGTTTCGGACCTGTTGGACAAATGGGGGGCTTTCCAGAGCCGTCTCTTCCGAGAGTCATGTGTCTTCCACAAAGGGAATTACGTGAAAGACTTGAGTCGTTTAGGAAGAGACCTCAACAAGGTCATCATCATCGATAACTCCCCCGCTTCCTACATCTTCCATCCCGAAAATGCGGTACGTTATTATGTTTCTTTCTCTGCGAAACCCAACATACTTTTTATTTTGAAATCCACAACATTAATACAAAAATGAAGTATTAATAATTACTCTGCGGTGAGGAAAAGGTTCTAATTTCAATAGCTTTCCTCTTTAAACACCTAGGTTCCGGTAGCGTCCTGGTTTGACGACATGTCGGACACCGAGCTGCTCGACCTCATCCCCTTCTTTGAGAGACTAAGCAAAGTGGACGACATCTACGATGTTCTGCAGCAGCAGCAGCAGCAGCAGCAGCAGAGGACTTCCAGTTAACGGAGGCAGGATGATGCTGGGTTGAACATAATAACCAGCAGCTGCTGTCACGGGGCCACGGAGGCCTGCTTCCATTTACAAGGACCACCCTGCAAAATAAAGCCTCATTTAATCTGGTATTCTTACAGCATGTTGCATAACAGAGTGAGAAGACATCCTGCAGGAGCCTTTGGTACTTCGGCACTGAAAGTGATCCAATCCAAAGGCGTTTAGATCGATAAGGACTGAATATCAGATTCAATGACTCCTCTAGATATCTATTGCAGTGCCGCTAGTTTACTGTTGTTGTCGTTTCGTGGCAGCAGTGAGTCGTGAAAGTGTGTAAACGCAGGTTGATGTCGGGTTTTTCTCATTTCAGAACAGTTTTTGTATGTGATATGACTTTAATAATATGAGGAAGTTATTAACGACTGATCTTTAAACCCCACTAACCTGCTTTTGTGTTGTTGCCTAAATTGACCGAATGTATATGTAGTAAAAGACAATCAACCACATAAGAACATTTCCACATCATGTTTTTCGAACAGACCCTTCTGATGTGCACTTCCGTTCCGTCTTTGGAAGAAAAGCTAATCCTGTTGTTCACATCATATCAACACACCGCTTCCGACTGGATCAGCTGGAAGGGACGTCGACTCGAGATTATACACTTCGGTTTTATTGCTTTTCCACCTGACGTTTTCTTTTTTAGTTTTTTGGAGCTCTTGGAGCTTCATATTTCGATCTTGTACGCACCTGCAGGAGGAGGAGGAGGCTGTAACCTGCTGCGTCCAACTAAAGACATTTGATTTTTAAAGAATATTTTGATTACTTTTAAACCGTGCAAGAAAATAATGCACTAATGTATCAGGCTGTAAATGTAACTTGTACTCGAGCGCTGATTTACTTAAACTCAGTCTGGAGCGAGTGTGCAGATGTGTGCGTGTGCATATGAGGATTTTTAAGAGACCACGTGCGTCAGTGTGAGGGGGAAAAAAGAAGGTACTTTAACAATAAGTGAAAAATCAGAACCTGTCTTTTAATAACAATTTCACTTCTTTTTTTACTTTATGCAACAAGAGCATTAACATTTTAACTCCAGTAAAGAAACGGCTTTAAAAAGTGAAACTGCTGCTGATTGTAAAAAATAAAGAGGAAAGAAACAATACAACTTGAGATCTTTACGTTGCGTCAACAAAGCATGTTTTATTTAAGGAGTCATATTATACTACAGCAGTTCTTTTTTTGTCACATATCTTTACGCTCAGCACAACATGGCAGTCAAATGGAATATGTAACAGATGTCATGAAAACGACTCCTCCAATAAGTTGAAACACACTCCCAACAATAAAACTAACACGCCCTCATTATCAATCAAGGTGATCAAGTCATCTCTTTACCCATTTCTGTCCTAAATCACCAGATATTTGGCCCAATGTATTTACATTACAAGCCCTTTCTGCAAGACAAAGTTGTCTTCATTCAAACTTAAAATCAAAAATGTAAAAAAAAAAATCTATACAACTGAAAACCGATAAAAAGAGATTTGAATTGTTAAATGTAATTTATCATTGCTGTGATCCATTGTAAAATCGAACTTATTCACAGAATATTGTATAGAAACAGTTAAAACTGAAAACTATGTTCTGATATATGAGAAAATTAAAATATCCGCAAATCCGGTTATATTACTTAATAACTAATAACAGCCAACCAGTGTTCATGAGAGACCACAATGGCGTCTTGAGCAAAACATTTTGTCAACGAGCAAATTTCCTAAAAGGGGAATTAACATTAAGGACTCATTTTTGTATATTTGTGTAATAATATCAGTTATCAACTACCGAGATGAAAAGACACCTGGTTCATTTTTCCCTACAGATCCGCCCCCCCAATGTCATATTTATTACACACATTTTGAGAATTACCAAATTTGTAGTTTCCTGTTCATTTAATCAGATATTTATGGCATAAACAGATAATAGATGTTTTTACTTCCATAACATGCTTACAGTCTCACCAGAAACACACGGGACGTTATTTACATCCACACAACTGCAATTAGGATTAAGGAACTATTTCAAAATGTGCTCACAGCGACTATGACAACTTTTACATAAACTTTTACAATTTCATAAAGACAATTCTCCAACGCACGTTGATAAAAGAAAATCCACTCCCTGAATTAACTGCATGAAAATCCAACACAACCCTGTTTAAACCACTTTTATAGACACACTGTTTGTAAACACACAGGATACATACATAAAAGTATAAGATTGTTATAACTTAGGTATGATATAGATATGACAAATCAGCTGACGACGGGTCCAAGATGATGCTCATGGATCACCTGTGAAAACAGAGGATTCAAAATGAGACTCAGTCCGACCTGATTCTGTCTCAGCGTGAACCGGCCACGTGCAACACGTCCGTTACACAAAGCACATCGTCACCACTCCTCTTCAACCTGTAAGAGTCCTGCGGTCGGTGTTCGCCATGTTTGTTAATCGAATTATGGGGCATTAATCCGAATCAGTTTGTGACTGAAGTTATCAAATCAATGTAGTGGAGTAGCACCTCTGAGGTGTGAGGAAGTCTGGACTTAATTATAGCAGCTGCTTTCCACCGTGGATCTGTGACCTTTTCAGATTCCTGCTTCTGCTGCACAGCGCCTTCAGTTTGAAGCTCAGTGCATTCATGAAAGTTTACAATTATTCTTTGATTTAAAGGCGTCTGAATAAAACTACAAACATGACGCCGTCTTACACATTTAAACGGCGTGAGATGTGTACGTGCTCCATATTGCTTGACCTACATGTGTGCCGACAAAACATTCAGTGCAAGTCAGGCAACACACAAACACGACCATTCGGGTTCATGTTATTTTTGTTTATCTGTGGTGCTTTTACTGTTAATATGGTTTAAGTTGAATATTTCAAGGAGTAAAGACCATTGCCGCATACATTTACTTATACTTCTTGTGTGCAGCCACTTCGCTGTTATGACTCTTCTTTCTTCATGCGCACAAACTGAAAACCTTGAAGTTGCCTCCATCTAGTGAGTGTTTCTATGAATGACATCAGTTGGTCAGTTAAATTCAGTGTGACCCGTAAATACTACTTAGCTCTGCCACTTTGTAAAAGTAGAAATACCATAGTTTAGAAATACTTTGTTATAAGTACAAGTTGTGTGTTTATTTAAGTACAAGTAGAGATGAATTGGAGTCATAATATACTTACAGCATGCAAAGAACAATTATTCAAAATGCAGAATTGCACATTTCAGAATGACGTTTTATACAATATTTTTTCTATTAATTACTGATGCATTAATGTGAAAATTGCTTTAAAATTGTCTTTTAGTACAGAAGTTGGGACAAGTTTTACCACTTACTGACAAGCAGAAAATTCTTAATCTGCTTGTCAGCTGTTATCAAATAAATGTATTTGGGTAAAAGAATTCGAGAAATTTTGAATATAAGAAGAAATTAGTTGAGAGGAAGTAGATATTAGCAGAAAATGTCAATACTTAAGTAAATATTGTACTTAAGTACAGTAGTTTGATGACCACGTGAAGTGGCTTGGCGTTAACTACGGTGGCACGAAGGAGTCTGATTCCTCCACCTGATACACTGACGTGTCCATAGACAAACACACATTATTGGATATTAATATGCAAAACGTTTTGACGCTGTTAACAGAGTGCTGATGTCATATGAACAACATATACGTTGTCATCTGTTTTATAAAAAAGATTATTAAGAAGTATTTGTGTATAATTGGAAATCATGTTGCACAGATGCATGCGAATACTATAATGACATGGGAGGGTGGATCCATGGAGGAGTCTCACTTTAACGTCCCCCACGAGTGCCATAGACATGAACACACACATCCACACCTTTGACTTTCACTTGACTTTTAAATCCACTTCCAATGTGAATGAGAAATGAACCTCATGTAAAGTCTCTTTGCACTTACTGCGTACCCGGAGCTGGGCTCTGCTTTTGGCCCCGCCGGAGGAGAACTCCACCTCTCCACTCATGTCGGTGGAGGTCTGTCTGAGGGTCAGCCGGTGCACCGGGCCCATCCTCTCCAGGAGAACCCGGGAGCCCGGCTGCAGGCGCTCGCCGTTCAGGCTCCACGCGGGCGCTTGGAGGACGGCCCCCGACAGCTCACATTCAAAGCAGGCTCGGTCAGGGGCCGTGACCTCCACGTCCTTCAGCTGTCTGACCAGCATCAGGGACTGGCCTGAGGAAGAGTGCACGAGCGAGAGGAAGAGGAGTCAACGAACAACACATGGGGGAGTCCGCTCCGCTCCAGTGAGCCTTTTTCCTCTACTCAAAGTGAGCGGGAGATCTTTCCCACGTGAGCCGTGAACCGGCCTTTTATTTTTGGGCTCACGTGTCAGCGCTGCATAAAAATGCGTTTTTTCGCAGCAGTCGCTTTGAACCGCTGTATTAGTTAAAAGCTCCGGTGTTACACGTGACCCAAATGTTCTTAAGAACAGATTTGTGTCCCCACTTACGCAGGTTTCACGAAGATTGTGGGATTCACCAATGTTTTCTTATTTGGGATTTTTTCTTAGGTAAGAAAATAATTTACGCACAGAGCTGACATGTTATACCGTTTTTGCCCGTTCTAATTTAAAATGGAATATTTCTCTCTTTTATAATTTCGCAACAAATAAATACACACTACACTTAGTTGCATTCACTGCATGGGTAATTGCATTCCATGCATGGGTTTTATTTACCGCTTTGTAGCCACTGCTGACGCTACTAAATGTGATGTTGCATTTTTCGCTTACTTCTTGCAGCAATATCTGCACTTCAGAATTACTGAAGTTTGTTTGGTCTTTTTGATATTTCTCTGAGTGTGCACACACTGATGGGAATTAACGGGGCGTTGACCTTTGCTAAATAGGAGCTTTCAATTCACGACGTATCGGGATTCATCATTCTAAGACTGCGCCTGCGAACAATTCCGCTGTTCAGGAACACGTCATGAATCACACGTAGACTTTTCTTATGTCTTTCTTAAGAACAAATCTAAGAAACTTACTGCCAGTAAGTCAACGCGGTGGGACCAGAATGCAACACACCAAATAAAATTATTAATCACATTTTATTTTCCTGCCATAAAATATCCATTACTGTTTTCCTTTTTTGTTGCACGGAAATGTGCTAATGTGGTATTTTTTGTTTAAAAAGAAGTGTGATACAGTTTGAACCCACTGTGACTGACTGCGAAATCCATGTTTAACGCATGTCGCCTGTTTTTTTATTTAAAAAAGACACTATGAATTAAAACAAGGCGGGAGAGAAAGGATAATTTAGTGTCCCATTCAGCGCAAAGTCATGCGTTAGCTTTGCTTCGACAGTAGATGGCGCTCTCCCGGTTCGCTGTGAGGTACTGCACTCCTGCTGCCATTCATACTTTGAAAGTCTTTGTGAGGGTTGCTGCAGCAGAGGTGCATCACTGCAGGGCTTTGATGAATCACTGATACATCAAATCTTTGCATTTTTCTTACTAAAAATACCTTGTGTAGGATGATGCAATGCTTGGAACGCAGCTTTAACTTACCCTCCACTGTCAGTTTAGCAGAGCAGGAGTGCTCTCCGACCTGCACGCTGTACGTGCCCTCGTCGTCCAGCGCCACCTGCTGGAGGATCAGTTTGCGATAGCAGCCTTCGCTGCAGATCTCGAAGCGGTCGGAGGGCAGGATGACGCTGCTGCCTTTGTACCAGCGGATGCTGCATCTGGGGTTGGACACGGTGCAGTCGAGGAGCACGCGGCTCTTCTCGAGGGCGGTCGTGTCCTGCAGAGGTTTCACGATGTTCACGGGGAGCTCTGGAACGGACAAAGTGACTTTGTCAAAGACCGTCGTATTTCAGCTCATGCAGAATCTAAATCTAGTGCGTAAACTCACAGCTTTGTGGAGTTGGTGTTCTGTAAATCAACCCTTACAAACTGATACATGTTTCAAAGAAGTAACTTCATGTACACTTTTATTAATTTTCTTTGGAGCACTTAGAAATGTATACATAGTATAAATATACCTTCCACTTTCAGGTAAGCGACAGATTCAATATTTCTGGAGACAAACTTGATCTCTCCAGAGTCTTCTGCTTTCACATTGCACATGAGAAGAAAATGCTTGGTCCCTGAAACAACAATAAGATTGTCAGATTAAATGATAAACAAGATGCTAGTAGGTTCAATTATTGTGTACATGTATATGCAACTCCAGATTTACAAACATCTCTTTTTTGGGTGTTGGCTGCGTCTCTTTTACAGCCGACAAGCACAACCCCATGAGCAGAGTGGTGCAGGATGTATGCGCGTTTGTGACTTTGAAGCCCACCTTCCTGCCGGATCTTGATGGTGCTGGTGGGCTGTATTCTCTCCCCATTTTTGTACCATTCCCCGGGCATATCCTCCACCGAGAGCTCACAAACAAACACGGCGTTCTGGTCTTCCTGGATGCCCAGGTCCTTCGGGGCCTGGAGGATCAGCAGCTCACGCTCTGCAAAAACAATAAACATGAAGGGTTGTTTAGGACGCAAATGGGCATCGCTTAACAATATCAACATTGAGAAAATAATGACATCCACAACATCTACCAAGCTTACGTTTGGTAAGAAGATGAATCAAGAAAAAGCCAATAAAAAAAAATCTTTAAAAAAAGTATATTTTACATGTTGATGAATTTTGGTGTTTTGTACTAATAATATTGGACCTATAAACATTATTTAACTAACTTCCAACTGTCCCTCTGAATGTAGCTTCACTATATAAGCTTTAGTTTTAAATGGCATTAGATGGCGGGACTTAAAATAATCCAACCTTGTATGTATATATATATATATATATATATATATATATATATATATACACATGTATATATTATATTTTACATAATCTACACGCTTTCACAGTACTTTTTCAAAGCAAGTAAAGGGAGTGAATTATTAATACAAGGTTAATACAATTAACGCCTGTTCTTCATTGCTTTGTTTGCTGAGATGTTTTATATCACCGTAAATGTGTATTCCCATAGATTTGGTTTAGTGCCGAGTTGTTAAATTTGTTATATAGTTCTGTTGAGAAAAATATTACAAACCATCAACCAAGCGCTGTGAAACTAATGGCGCGTTTCCACCGAGCGGTACGGTACGGGTCGGTACGGGTCGGTACCCTTTTATTTGTGTCTCCACTGCCAAAAGTTGAGAATGGTACCAAAAATCTGAACCGTACCGTACCACTTTTTGGGTACCCTTCCGTTGGGGTACCTGGCACAGTTGTTTGGTACTAAAGGGTGGAGCTGGACTCACTGCAGAGCGTTGATTGGTTGAAAGAGTGTCGTCATTTGCGCGAGCCGCAAGGGCACACGAGGCGCCATTTTTAAACTATAACAGCAGCATGTAGCCTTTGCTCAAACAAAGATTGTTGCCTCCTTGTGACACACAGCCGCATATCGAGAAGCAAGAACAGCTTCGGCTGTATGTCCTCCATTGTTGTTTGCGGTTAGCTTTCAGTTTTCACGCAATCGAATGAAGTCAATCTACTTTTCGTCATATACCACGCCTATCAAGTGACGTTATCACTACTTTCTGGAATACACCACGCCTATCAAGTAAGTGTACTGTTGGCGGTGGAAACGCTCACCAAATCATGGTTAACAGACCCGACCCGTACCGACCCGACCCGTACCGTACCATACCGCTCGGTGGAAGCGCGCCATAAAAGGTCCTACTTTCTAGCATTTGAACGGCAGACGTTACCATAGACGTCCACGGTGCAGCTCGTGCTGACATCTCCAGCATCACAGGCGTACATGCCAGAATCACCAACATTACATTTCATGATCTGAAGGAACCGTTTCCTTCCCATTGCATAAATGCGCAAGTCCTTTCCTGGTTTCACCTCAACCCCATTCTGAGAAGGATAAGAAACACAGATTTTATTAGCAATTCTTGTGTGATTAAATATACTATTTCTACTACTTCTACTTATCTGAAGGTGAATGCTGTGTGATTTACTTATGTATTGTGTATATTGTTAGAAATGGACAAATGATCAGATCAGAAAAGATCAAATGTTGCCTTGTTTTCTTCAACGCTCTTGTGGCTTGTTCCGTAATGCCAGTAGTGCTTTTGGGAAGTAGACCATCAGTAGACCATCATTCCGCTGGGTAAAATAAGCTTTTTTGTTTTGTTTATCATACATTTGCCAAACAACACAACACTTGCCTTCATCCATTTCACATCAAGGTTGTGTCTTGACAGCTCACACTCGAGAGAGATTACTGCCCCTTCTGGGAATTTCTGGTCCTCCAATTTTCTGAAAACAGTCACTGGGGGCTCTGGGGGAGAAAAAGCAAGCTTTTTTTAATGTGCCAAACATTGCACCAAGTAAGGCTCAAAATCAAATAAGCCAAACGGTTTGGTTATGTGGACCAATTTACCACAATGACACTTTCATCCGATTGTCATCGACAGCGTTTTCAACCCTCAAAGGGCTGATGCGTGCTTAGTGACTTGGCATGTGGCGGATTACTTTACAGCCTGAGGTTAAACTAGCACCCGACAGACACAAGTGAGCAGAGTCACCACGTTTCATCCGCTCACGCTATACGACCATCGCTAAACTCTGCAACGTGATCACGGATAAAGCCGACCGAAGTAGAGCTGCCGCTCTGCTCTGTCATCATGCCTCATCTGGCTGGCATCTGGTTTGTCTTTGGAATGGACACATTGTTCTTGTAGCACTGCAGTGCAGCTACCATAGATTGTGGCATTAAAAGTTCCTAGTTACTTCCAATAAGACACACAGATTGATAATTGAACGTTCCAAAATGAGCCTACCCTTCACGACGAGCCTCGCGCATGTCTTCATATTGTCCACAGTGAAGGTGAAGGTGCCGGTGTCTTCCACTGACAGGTTAGAGATGGTGAGGCTGTGGACTGGTCCCTTGGCGCTCATACGGAAGTGATTGGTCGGCTTGAGCTTGGTGGCGTTCCTCGTCCAGATGCCCGAGACGTCGGGATGGGAGAGCTCCACCTCGAAAGAGGCCGTTTCTCGCTCCGTGGTTTTAATGTCAGTCAGCCCTCTCTTGATTGTGATTTTTCGAGCTGAAAAAGAGAAATGACAGAGCTGTGTAGAAGGCAATATGGTATTGTTAACCAGCGTAGATCAATTTATTATCAACATCGTGGGCTCTTTTTAGTTAGTTTATTTCTGTACAATGAAAACTGAACATTAGTTATGTTTGCAAGATTGGCTTTAGTAAAACGCCTCTTTATTCCTCTTTAACACTGAACAGGAACAATCTGTTCCGCAGTTGGCTTGGATTCTGTCCATCCATCTCCAGTTAAACAATACAAGCCACCACACACTGACAAGCCGATAGTTGGCTCATTTGAGTGTGGGGCTTTACACAAAAGCCCGCTTTGAAACTGCCAACATTTTCCACTTATTCTAACAGTCAAGTATTCCCTGTGGAAAAAAAAACAGTGTTTATTTTGGAGCCCTGATGACAGCAACCTTAGTTTTGAAGGCCAGAGTGTAAAATTAGATGCAATGAGAGGAGATCCAAATTTATTGGAGGTGCCAACAGCAGCCTGAAGTCCAGACTTTCCCCCTACCACCCAAGTGTTGAAAGAACAGCCTTTCATTCACCCACTGGCCTGTGCTTCATGGGGCTGAGAAGTATAAGACGCACAAAGAAAAACAAGCAAAAGTAGGCCTTATTTACTACACAATGCCAGTTTAATGGTGTGTAAGGAATCCTACTTTAAAGAAATGTAAAAGGTTGGTTGGCTGGTTCATGGGAAAGTTTTACTAGTTCTAGTCGTTGGAAAGATGGCATCTTAACATCTTATTTATCCAGCACTTCACTTAAAACTGCAACCTGATTTCTCTTTGTCACAGGGGAGGAAATCATGTGGGCTTAATCGATCATGTCAATACACAAACCCTGGTCCGAAATACAGCCGGAGATTCAAGGCTATCACCTGTTGGCCGCCATCATGCTCCAGCACAAGTGCCCCCCCGGACTCCAGTCACTCAAATTACTCTTACGCGCTCAACTTGTTCCCGCACAAGAAGTATAGTGGTGGAGGGCGTGCCAGAGGTGGAGTCGGCGGCAACAGCAGTACACAAACAAGAAGAGGGCCTAGTGGCAACGCATGCACACTCACGTTCCACTGTGAGCTGGGCCTGCGTGCGGTCATGGAGGGTTTCACAGCTGTAGAGGCCCCGGTCGGACAGGGCCAGTTTGTGGATGGTGAGACTGTGTTTTCGGCCGTCGTGACTGAGGACATTCTTGGCCCCCGGGTGGATCAGGACCCCTTGCCTCATCCACTGCACCTCTCCTGAATCCAGACTCACCTCCACCTCCAGAGTGGCCTCACTGTACTCCTCGGCTACAACTGGTGTCATTTTCTTGGTGAACAACACTTGTTGTTCTGAAAATTAGTTTCACGGTTTTAAAGATATCTGTCAGGTCCGCAATTTTAAAACAGTGTATGTATAAATTACTTGTTTAATTCTACAATGCTCTAAAGCCACTACCATAAAAAACAAATGGCTGCTAACAGCTAACCTTCCAAGCGTTAAACTAGTCTCAAAGGGTCTTTTTGTGTCCCACATGGCTACCGCCATTAAAATGACGCTTACATCACTCCAAACCCTCCATAGCTAATAATATTGTCATAATTACTCGAGAGACATGAGACTAGTGAACTGTAAATCATTAATTCTGGCTTCTGTGTTTCAATTAAAACCAACATGTGTGTGTGCGTGTGTGTGTGTGTGTGTGTATACTGGGTTGTGCTATAATCATAGTGTGACTGGATCGGACAGAAACTCACCTTGAATCTGAAGTTCGGCCTCTGATACCGAACCCTCTGCATCAGCTGTCACTCTGCCGCTATCTGAAACCATGCAGTTGCGGATGCAGAGCATGTGGCACAGTCCGTTACTTGAAATGACAGCGCGCTCAGTCAGAGCTACTTGTCTGCCGTTTAAGCGCCACACCAGCCGGGTGTCCGCCGGTGAGACCACACACTTAAACACCGCGTCTTCTCCTTCGCGCACGGTGGTGTTGTGGAGCTCCGCTATGAACTCAACGATACGGGGAGCTGAAGGCAAAGCGTTGAATTAGACTCGCTGACATCAAACACTGAGATGGCACATGTAGTATTCTAAACTCCTTCAATTAATAAGGCCGCTTTTTTCCTCATAACCGACCTAGTTTGTGATTTTAAGTGTACTTACTTTCTACAGTGACCGTAGCTGAAGTCTGGTCATCTGTGGATTCACAGGTATATTCTCCAGCATCTCCTTCCAACAGTTGGTGGACGGTGAAGCTTCGCTCTCGACCTTGTGCCCTTATTGTGTGCCGGCGGCTTGGGCTGATCTCCTGACCGTCTTTTAGCCACTGGACATCTCCTTTGGGCTTGTTGATCTCGCATCGTAATATAACAGTACCGCCCTTCTGAGACACGGTGTTCTCCAGGGGTCTGATGAATTTCACCTTCATTTCTGATAAGTCGAATGAAGATATATCATTTCTGAGATGTTAGCGGGACAAGTCAATGTTTACTTTCCAGGACATTTGTTTTGAGAGCCACATTCTTACCTTTGACTAAAAGACTGAAATACATCTCATCTGTCTTTGCGTCACAAACATATTCTCCAGAATCTGACAGCTGCAGTGGATTAATGGTGAGCTTGTGGGTGTTACCCTCACTGGAGATGTGAATGTTGTCCCCGTTCAATAGTTGGCCTTCTTTCAGCCAACGGATGTTAGCTCTTTCGTGGCTCACAACGGCACACATTGTAACACTCTCGTTTTCATAGGCTGAGAGGTTGTTACTGGTTTTCTTATTTTCAAACTTGACCATGGGCTCTGAGAGAGATTTACAAACGAGTTACTGGTTCATTCTGTGTTCAAATATGGAACGATAAATTAATCTAAAACAGAAAATGAACTTTTAAAAATCTCACCGTGGACTTCAACAATTGTTGTCATCTTGTCATCGATGGCATCACAAATGTAGTTACCAGAGTCGGAGGGCCGGAGTCCAGAGAGAACCAGTTTCCTCACAACATCATAGCTGTCAATCTTTATACGAGTGTCTGGTTTCAAGATCTCGCCATTGCAGAGCCACTGAACGGTGGCGTTCGGCCGAGACACCTCACACTCCAAAATAAGGTCATCTCCTGCTACCAGGATGTGACGCTCCGGGTGGCCAGAGTTTCCAATGATCTGTACCTGAGGCTCTAAACATAAAAAACAACGCAATTATTTTCCTTCTGAGTGAAGGAAAGACGATTACATTGACAGCCTGATAATATGAGTACCTTTGACGGTGATGTAGAAGATCATCTTATCATCCACTGCGTCACAGGTGTACTCTCCTGAGTCTTCTAGCGCAGCGTTTAGGACAACCAGGGATCTGAAAACACCTTGGTCTTCGCTACAGTACCTCTCAGTGTCATCGATAAGCTGATTATCTTTGTACCAGCTGACTGAGGCATTGGATCTGGACAGTTCACACACTAGAATAATGTCGTCAGATACTAAGAACTGCTTTTCATTTTTAGCGTCGGTTTTTCCAAGAATCTTCACCGGCAAGTCTGAAAATGAAGGGGAACATTTTTATTGGAACAGAAGATATGTTGTATTTACGTTATTCTAAATGTATTTTGGTGTAGTCAATGATCTGGTTTAAAGTCTGGATCTTGGACCATATACTGAAGAGATAGTCTCATCTTTTGGGAATTAACTCTTTTTAGTGTGTTTGCCTACCTTGCACTTTTACATGGAAATCCATCACATCACCCTTTGCATCGCAAACATACTGCCCAGCATCCTCCACTGTTAGTGAGTGAACAGTTAATTGACGCATGAAACCATCTTCAAGGATGGTGATCTTTCTGGAGTCTGCTACTTCTTCCCCGTTCCTCTTCCAGGTGACCTCTGCATTTGATCTTGAAACCTCACAGTCTAGAACAAGAGTCTCCCCAGCCACTTTTTCCACTCTACTTGTCATCTTCCTGGGACGCACAAAACGAACAGGAGCCTCTGTGCATGGAGAAAACGTTGTGTTAGAAATCACTGACAGAGCGGCACATTTGGAGGAGCTACTTTTAACATGCCTTAGTTTCCTTTACCTGCTATGTTTACAAAGAATGTCATGGAGTCATCTGCAGTATCACAGACATATTCGGCGGAATCTTTGACAGTAGTTTCTGGTATGATAAGTCTTCTGTAGACACCATCCACCTCTAGGATGAGGTTGTCATTCTCCTCCACCTCGAGTCCGTCTCGATACCAGCGCACCACTGCATTGGCCCTGGAGATCTCACAGCTCAGTACCATCCTCTCAGAGGTCTGCTGGCACAGCTCCATTTGGGACTGACTCGGAGACACGATCTGCACTGGAGGTTCTGCAAAGTGCCGTTATCACCCAATTTAGTCACAACGCATTATCTATACTACAATATAACAGCAATCCTCAGTGTCGTGTTGGTGCATATATTGCCTACAAGACTGACTTTGTATTCCTGACATCTTGGATCACGGACGAATGAGTAAAACCCTAACAGGTGCAACGTTTAAGGCGTTGTTTGAAACAAAGCGCTTGTTGTCAGACCCTTGAACAGTGTTTATCTATCACAGTGTTTATCTATCACATAAATGCCCTCGAGGAGAAACTGGTGGTAGGTTGTAGTGGATTATCCCCATTTGCCCCATTCCTAGCCTGTTATCCTTTTCAATGATGACAGGCCGATTAACCAACCTTCAAGGTGGGGATTCTTAACACATACTGTGTACAAACTTGTTTGTCCGGAGCCTACTGATGCCTTATTACCGCAACATACTTATTTCGCTTTTTACTGTGACATATACATTTTTATATATACCTCCATTCTAATCTTAGTGGTTTCAGGGACTCTACCTGTAATACTGAGTTGAAAGAATATTGAAGCGTCTGCTGTATCACAGACGTATTCTCCGGAATCTTCCACTCCACTAGAAATAATCTTCAGGCGTCGATAAGGGCCTTCGATCTTAAGCTTGATGTTCTCACTCTCTTGCAGCTTTTGACCGTCTTTGTACCAACTGACGACCCCATTTGGACGAGACAATTCACAGCTCAGAATAATTTCCTCAGGGACATGGCGGTCAAGGTGGACATCCTCCTTGGGGTAGATTATCAGTACCGGAGGTTCTTTGGAAGAAGAGTACATTATTGTGACGTTGTTCTATACGAGTGGATGTGTGTTATTTGTTAACCGTTTTTAAATGGCATATTGTATAAGTATTTAATTACCTCGTATTGTCACCTTGTACATGAGAATATTGTCTCCTGCACGGCATGTGTACGTGCCTCCGTTGGACAGTCGGGCTGAATTTACTGTCAGATTCCTTTTGGTGCCCTCTGCTTGCATCGCGATGTTGTTGCATGGTTGCATCTCTGTTCCGTCTTTGTACCACTGGACAACGCCATCAGCCCTTGATACTTCACATGACAGAACAAATCCTTCTTGTTCCACGACACTCTTGAAAAGGTCTTCCTCTGGGATATCGGCAAATGTTACCGGGGGCACTGTAGAAAACAGTACACAAAAAACAACTAAGTTGTCGCTCTGATACAACAAGTCTGATGCAAAGCTTTGCTCATGATCAGTCATGCGGTATTTGTAAGGTCAGCTTTTCACAGCTTAGACATGCTGATTTCAAGCCTTGCTAGGTAACCCACTGCTGACATAATGCGCAATGTTATTCCACTTCGGAAGCTATGGGAAAAAAATCTATTTAGGCAGTGCAATGCAGTTACTATAGCCATGTTGGAAAAACGTGTTGATTCAACAAATTACATGCTGAAATGTGAACAATGTATGAGAAGCAAGGAAATTAGGAGAAATTCAAAGGAAATAGGCGATGATGAATAGAATGATCATGAGGGTTTGCTTTCTTCTTGGATATTAGAGGTCATGATGAGTGAAGGTGTAAGACTCCTCAATGAAAAACATCTTGCCTAGAAAAAGCTTAGTATATCACCTTTCACCTCCACATAGAAATCGTTGGAATCTGAATCATCATCGGTTTTACAACTGTACACTCCGGAGCTCGAAGACGTGGCCGACATCACAGCCAGTGTCCACTTATCATCCTCTGAATCGATGTTTGTACCCAAATATTGTGAGACCTTTATGCCATCCTCACATCTGGAACTCTGGCCTGTCTGGTCTGCAATCTCACACTGCAGATTGATCAGGCTGCCTGCTTCAACAGATTTGCTCCTCTCAGCCTCTGTAAGAGCTGAGAATCAAACTGGTGCTATAGGAATTTCCATTCATTGAACAGTAATCACATCATCTTTGCCATGTAACACTTGGATACCGGCGAAAGGCTTTAAGATGTATCGTTTGCGTACTGAGTGAAGGTCATGTTTTACAAACCAAAGGTGACGGTGACAACAGTTGCACAACTGTTGCACAACCCACAACTGTTACCGCTGGACTGAGCAGTTACATCCTCACTTCACATCATATCCCCTTACAAAGATGTGTAAAACATGTCAGCAAACAGCCAACTATTTCCACAGTCAGGTTAAATTTAACATTGCTTTGGTGGGTTTTTTTTGGCTCTTCATTGTTTTTGGTCTAACTTGCAGAAAATACCTGGCTTTTTAGCTGCTAGGTGCTCCCCTACCTTAACCAAAGTTAGCTAGTTGATTTTTTATTGTAAGCCATCCAGTCTTTTCATCACAATTGTAGTGCATCTGGAAATGGGGTTGATGAAAGCAGCAGGTTTGACAGTTAAAGCTGCTGGTTGTAAAACACAAACAATGTGTTAACAACGCTAAAATGCTAATTGTAATTAAGGGACATTTCATAGTAAGGTGGTAACTCTTAGTGGTCTGTTATTTAGAGACGCCTTTCCCATTACACATAGTGATTTAATGCATTGTCAATATATGTTTCTTGGTTTGTGTAGTTTTAAGATGCAGTTTTACCACTAGGCTTTTAAGGTCCAGGCTTAAAAGGCCTTTAGGCATTTCCTTGTTGCTTGATATACCAGCCACTGCTTTAAAAAAGAAGTAGCAACATTGGTTCACCATATCGTAAAATATTTTGTATGAAATAGACTGTGCTGATAGCCAAGCATTTATGTAAACACGTTAGTAATTCTGACAAAGCTCAAAAATATTGGGTCACCTGCAACATCCACCTTGAATTCTATACGGTCATCTGCGGCCTCACAGCTGTACACACCGCAGTGTCTGACTTCTGCTGATGTAATAACCAATGCTCTCAGTCTGTCTCTCGCTTGGATTTGGATTTCATCTTTGCTCTTTGGAGGTAGCTGTTCTCCATCCTTGTGCCAATAGACCTGGGCAGTTGGCTCTGAGACTTCACACTGCAGCTTTATTGGGCAGCCCGCTTCGACAAATTTGTTTCTTGCGATCTCTGGAAGTTCTGAAAACCTCACAGGTGAGGCTGCAGGGTGTTATAAGATTTGCAGACCTATTGTTAAGCTGTCAGAACATTGTTTATCAAGTAGTGTTCATCATCAACCCTGTTGAGTTAACCAAAGTATACACAATATGCAGCTCTGCTTGCAGACCGTGGTATAAGGAAAGAAATACAGTAAATCTGACAATTATTCAGTTAAAGGTAGCAATGGAAACCAGATAAAACTGAAAAATAAAAAATCACCTTCAACGTCCACCTGGAATGTCACAACATCCTCAGCGAGGCTACAACTGTAGATGCCAGAGTCGGAGACCTTAGCAGAATGGATCATTAGTTTCCGCAGGCTGCCATCTCTTTTCATATCAAGGCCAGTTTTGCTAAAAAGCTCCACCTCATCTTTAAACCAGGAAACCTGTGCCACAGTGTCTGAGACCTCACACTGCAGAATAATTGGACAACCCATTGCAACCATCTTGTATTTTTCAGACAGTGGGATTGGCATGATCTGTGGCGATCGGCCTAAGAGAAGGGAATAACAAGGGTTTTGGACAAGAGATTAATTCACAACAGTAGACAAAACATACTGTCCAGCCAGTCACACCATGTTCTCATGAACATTCAGCCCAAGGACGGATGTGGTATGTTTGATAAGAAGATGGTAAGGATGGAAATAAATCACCTTCTACGTCCACTTTAAATGTGATGGTGTCATCCGACGTTGAACATTCATAGGTGCCGCCATCTACGTTTTCAGCTGAGTGGATGAGTATTGTCCTTGTAAGACCATCTGACTGTATTTCCATATTGTTTTTTGGTTGGAGTTTCAACCCGTCCTTGTACCAGTCGACATAAGCAGAGGGATCGTGAGAGAGTTCACAGCGGAGGACAATTGGAGAACCTTCTTGGACGGACTTGCTCTTGTCAGTCTCTTGAAGCTCTGAGAACTTCAAAGGTAGTGCTATATGTGTCAGATATTGCAAAAAAGAGTGTCGTAAATATGAATTCAATATCCAACCTACTCTATACATAGTACGAAGAATATCAAGACAAAACAACATAAAGTACAATGTAACACGCCTTGCTTAACAAGGACAAAAAGTAACACACCAAAATGTATACAAAGGTAAGACAGGTAAGCACAGGTAAGATACAAACAAGAAAGTGACAGAAGTGTTTGCCTATAATAAAGTGTTCAGCTAGTGTCTTTTAACAAAAAGAGCAAGACACAACACGTTAGCGTTAAGATTGGACGTGCATAGTAAAGCTACACTATGAAGCTGCACCATTTAATAAGCCATGGTGAGAGAAAACGTCCTTATTATTTTTGATTTCCCTTAGTTAACAAAGGGCATTAGGATGACATTTGGATGGGGAGTTATTTCCTATACACTGGCAAAACCAAACAACACATTTGAATCTTTCAAAGGGAAACGTTTGGCCTTTCTTTATTAGAAAAACAGTTGACATAGATTAAGGATCGACCTAATTACCAACTGTTAGTAATTGACCGTGCAAGATTGTTGAGTCAAAGTTTCCGCCAGTGTTTCTGAGGATCACCTTTTACTTCCACAGCAAACTGGATGTCGTCATCCTTTGACTCGCACCGATATACGCCACTGTGAGCCGGCTCTGCTGTCGGCACGACTAGACTCCTCACATTTCCTTCTGACTGGATGTCTACTCCGTTTTTTGGTGGTAGCTTTGTTCCATCCTTGTACCAGCTGACCTGTCCCGTGGGATCTGACAGCTCACATTGTAGAACAATGGGAAAGCCTGCCATGACCGTCTTTTTCTGGTCACCCTCAGATAAAGCTGAAAACTTCAGAAGGGGAGCTACAGGATTGAATGTAAAATAGAATAGGTCAACAAAACAGATAACTCTTATGAACCAAAAAAGGCAAAGCACAATCCTGAAACTAAAGGCTTCAGCAGCACATTGAACCATTATAAATGCATGCAAATCGTTTATCCGACCCCACCATTTTTATTTTGCATTTGTGGAAAAATGTGTAGCGAACAAAAATAACCTATTTAAAGGTCTTCCTCTGGGATATAGTTGTATTCTCGCTTTCTTATACTGTCGACACTGATAGATATTTAAGGACATTTAAGGATTTAAGGATCATTGATAGACAATTGGTCCCTAAAGCAAAACAGATCCAGCAACATAGGCCTATGCCAATCATGCATTCCTAGAACATGAAGGCCATATCTCTTATTCTTTTTTCTACAACAAAGCCTTACACCAATTGAACCCATAAGACGCTTAATGCAAAATGTATAAGTAAACACTTTACACGGTGGGAGAGGGAGTTTATCTCTTTACAAAATGAATGACATTGCCAGCTAGCTTACGAGCTAAAATCGGACATAAAAGAAGAGAAGCAGATTGAGCAACAAGGTTTTACCATAGCTAAGTGATTAGCTTGAGTTAGAATGTCATAACTATGTAGATTTATTGCATTACTTACTGTCTTTAAGAGGAATTTGATTTAGAGGTAAGTAAAATACTCTACCAGCTTTTAAACGTATATGAGGTTATAATGAGCTTTTTTGTCCTTGTGTGTTCCTGTTGCAAGCTGCAGAAAAAATCAGCACTTGGCTAAGATTTCTCTGGAGCTGAGAAGTATTGATGTTGGCGTGTCTGCTTAAAAAAGGTACTTGCTGTGGCCTACACAGAGCGCCACATGAGATATGACTTCCTCCCTGGCTCTTGCATATATTTGAACTCTCTCGTAGCCCAATAGCTAACAAGCTAGCAAACCCTTTCACGTCGAACGGCATCAAAAGAGGAATGAAGTGGTAAAACAGTTAAACCTGCATCTTGCTTGGCTACCTTGGCAAATAAGCTCCAGAAAACTTAAAATAGATTGTTGTCTGGCAAGAGTAGCACAAAATACACAGCAAACTGAACAAAACACTGTGTTTGGTTGCACTTGTCCCTGAATAAAATGTGTTTGCAGGATACAAGAAAAAGCTTTTGTCACCTTTAACATCCACATGAAACTGCAGTGCATCATCTGTTGTCTTGCAGCTGTAAGTCCCTGCATGAGACAGCATCGCTGACTGGATAGCCAATGTTCTTATGGAACCCTCTGCCAGCATGTCTTGACCAGCTGCTTCCTGTAGTCTTATTCCATCCTTGTACCAATTAACTTGAGCTTTAGGCTCTGATATCTCACATCGCAGCACTATTGGTTCATCAACGTCAACAGACGTGGTCCTTTCAGCCTCACGTGTTGTAATTCTCACCGGTGGAGCTGGGGATGTTTGAGGTAACATCAAGAGAAAATTGCGTCATTTTTACTGATTACAACAATCATTTTTCATCTTTCAAAACAGAAGAGCAAAATCAGGATTAGTCATGCCAATACAATTTAAGAATTAAAACAAGTAACAATTAAAGATAGGTCTTAATGTTATTAGTAATCCAATTTAAGGTGTCTTTGGTTAGCCTAAAGATAACTAGGCATTCGAGTTAGGATTTGTGGACAATGTCTATACTGTTTTTCCCTATCTTCAATATTTTCACAGACCACCCAAGCTCAAACTTTTACATTGAAAATTAAAGTAGCTTTAGTATGAATCCATTAAATGTAGAAATTGTCAAAATGTCAAGGATTGCAATAAGCAATCTCTTCATTTTAGACAATGTCAACATTGTGCCCGTCCATTTTTTGCTTGACAATGCTAACAGTTTAAATCACCTTCAACAGCCACCTTATTTGCAGTGACACTCTCACTCCAGTGATTGTCACATGTCCTCGACAGATAGATCTCTTCTGATTGGACGGTAGAAGCCTGCTTGATGCAGTGAGGCTCTGCACACTGGATAGATGATCTTTGCCAGGCGGTGACTCTGGGGTCTATTTGGTCTTCTGATGCCTTCATGGTGTGATGGCACTCTGTATGGCCTGGTTGGGCATGGTTGGACTGGTACAGCCCTTCTGTATTGTTAGGTGCTATCTGTCCTGTGTGATGGAGGTCATCCGATCCAGCATACGTCAACTGTTGCAAGTTGTGGTGCCTTCTTCCTGCGTTTTTAGAGTCCAATAATTGAGGGTAAACAGTGTTGCGCAAAGCAGTGAGCTCCTCTGAATGGGCATTTGTGGTCTGTTGGTTTCTGTTCAACTCCACTGATTGGTTAGTTGCTGACCATATGGAGGTAATGGACCCCTCTGAGTTAACAATTTCCATTTGTGAACAATCAATTCGCTCCTCTGACAGAACAGCTGGCATTTGTGTAGAACTAAAGAGCTCCTTTGATTGGACCATTGCAGATTTTAAAGATTTAAAATTATCTTCTGATTGGACAGTCTCAGAACATGACGGTTTAAAGCCCTCCCCTGGTTTGACAGTTGCTGTTTGTGAGGATTGGGCAGGTACCCTTTGTGAGGATTTAGAGGGATCCTTTGATTGGGCAGTTGCCACCCTGAATGAGTTACAGGGCTCCTCTGATTGGAAAGTTTCCGTTTGTACGCAATCAAGAAGCTTCTTTGACATGACAGCTATCATCTGTGTGGAGCTACCGAGCTCCTCTGATTTTACAGTTGCATTATGTGAAAATTTGCAGGGCTCCCCTGCTTGGACAGTTTCCTGTTGTGAGAATTTACAGGGCTCCTCGGATTGGACATTTGCTGTCCTGAACGTCTTAAAAGGTTGCTCTGAATGTTTGTGTTCAGTTTGTAAGCAATCAAAAATGTTTTTTGACACAACAGCTGGCATCAATGTGGAGCTACAGAGCCCCTCCGATTGGACAGTTGCAGTACGTGAAAACATAGGGGGCTCTTCTGATTGGCCAGCTGCAGTATGCACGGATTGAAAGAGGTCCTGTGACTGCAAAGATTCATTTTTTAAGGAGTTACAGCTCTTGTTTGATTCGACTGTTGAAGTATGCTGTGATTGGATAGTTAAAGGATGTAGTGGGGAACCCAGCTCTGACTGTACAGATGGCATCTCTATTAAATATTTCATTTTTTCTGATTGGACATTTAGATTCTTGACAGCAGATTCCTCTGATTCAACAGCTGCAGTTTGAAGAGTACAGAGCTCCTCTGTCTCCAGGGAATTATCAAGCTCTTCAGTTGGGGCTTTTGCATGCTGAAGATAGTAAATGAATTCCTCACCTTGGGATTCAGTGGTCTTATTAGTGTGATGGTTTGTGTCAGATTGTATTATTGTTGGCTTTACAGAGTTACTGTAAACTGGAGATTGGGTATTTGTTGTGTGTTGATTGTTAGGGAGCTCCGTTGGTGGCTCAGTTGTCATCCAGTCAGTCATACATTCATACGTTGATTGAGATGTTGGCATAAGCCTGGAATGTTGTCCACCAGTCTGTGTCTCTCCTCTATTGCCACAGATGGTACCAGAATGGCATTTTGGCGACATGCAGTCAACTTCAACCTGATAAGCCTCTTCAGTGGACTTCTTTTCTTGGTCAGAAGAGAGTCTTGGTGATGTAGCTATAAGCATTGTGATGTACACAGAGAAAGGTTTTCAGTGGTTGATGGTTTCAATACTTCTTCTCATAACATCATTTTACATCAGTGTGGGTTAGCATGGAGTTATGGGATAATTCATTGCAAAGACAAGCAAGAAGATCGACCAGGTTTGGTCTGAGATTCAGCTCCCATATTTCCCCCTTCAACTGACTCCTAATACCAGAATGTTCACTAACACCTAAAAAGTGCATTTGATAAGAGTTCGTTGTCATTGCAACGGTGACAGGTTCGGGGCAGCAATGTGGATGAGTAGATCTGGTGATGAAGAAGGCTTAAGATGGATTTAAGAGTGGTAAGGTGCTTGTTACAAGCAAAGATGGTGGTTAAATTGAAGAATTAATTGACAAACACAACATATATGTCAGTATGAGGAGCAGCTACTCAGGTACTTAAAACCCACATTTTGATTAAGAGCCAAACACTGCAGGAAATGACATGGGACCAAGATTCAATATGACAAAAAGCAACTCATGGAGAAAAAAAGATGCAGATGCCACAGATGATGGAGCTAACAGTAATATACACCACTGTTGTTAGTGGCATTTATATGCTGGGTTAAGATGGATGGCTGATGTTGAAATATATCAAATCACCTTCGACATCCACAGTGAATTGGGCAGATGCATCAGCTATTTCACCATTCTCGTGACCATAGTGACACTGTTCTGCTGTTTGGACGAAGCCAAAGAGAAAACAATGAGCTGGGTGATACCTTCACGCGTGTGACTGAATATTTGATTCTTAATTGTGCAAGTACAATGTGGAACACCACCTTTTATGGCCGCATTTAACTGTGTATCACCCGATGAATCGCAGCCAAACCTCCCACCACCAGGCCAGTCATGTGACTGAAGGGGCGCGGTTTGGCTGCTGCCCTGTGATTCACAGTCGGCTTCCATTTTGGGGTAAATCTGTGTTCCATCCTTGTACCAACAGGCTTTGGCAATGGGATCTGAAATCTCAAATTGCTGAACAATTTGGCCTTCCGTTTCAGCAGATTCAGACTTCTCAACATCAGGACAAAGCAGATTTGCAGGAGGTGGTGCTACAGACAATCATTGGGGGGACAATTGACACGTAAATTATTCTAAACGTAACGTCGAAGATTTACTGTCAAAACTGGTACAGATATTCTTCTGCAATAAAAAAGACAGACCAAAAACGATATAGTTAGTCAAAACTAAAATGAAACACTTGCAGAATCACCTTGATTGTTTACTATTAATTTGGCAACATCATCAGATGTTGCGCAATAGTATGCTCCAGAATTTGAAGGGTGAGTTGGTTCAATAACAAGGGTCTTCTTGATGCCTCCCCTTTCCAAATTAGGCTCTTTATAAGAATCATGTTCTTTATGCCTCTGCAGTGACGCCTGCAAAGCAGCGTCTGAGGCATCATTTGTTGGCTCAGGTGGGCAGGTTGCTTCAAGCGACTGCGACTCCACCACCTCTGGTGAGGGTGACAACGGCAGCGTAGGAGCTAAAGATGATGATTGATATTATAATTGCGGACTCGAAATGGCATATTTCCACTCAGATTAAAAAAGGTTAGAGATTCAGCCTTCTGAAAGAGGGAACTAATTGGTTCTTTCTCAGACCAAATTCAAAGGAAAAAAATAGTTTTAAAAGAATTAAATAGATATACAATAGTGTCAGTATAGATTATGTTTGTATTTGGTTTGGTTACAACTTTACAACTTCACACAAAACACCACTTGAAAACAAACTGACTGACACGTATGCATATTGTAAGCGTTAGTTTGATCTTGTCACCAGAAAGCTTTAGGATCTTCTGTAACAATATTCACATTTAAATAAAAATCACCTTTGATATCCATGGTGAAATGAATAGTATCATCAGAGGTTTCACAGCTGTACAGCCCTGAGTGCAAGAGCTCATCAGCCGGGATAATGCGTCTCCTCAATGTGCCATTACTCTGTATGTCCCAATCATTGCGTGGGGAGAGCTTTACACCGTCCTCATGGCAGCAGACAGGCTCGGTGCAGTCTGCAACCTCACACTCCAGCTCCAAAGGTTGGCCTTCTTCAAGTGACTTGGTTCTCTCAACGTCAAAGATAGTAGAGTACGTCACCGGTATAGCTAGCATTGGGGGTTCAGGAAAGCTACAAATCAAGACTGTGGAAATGGAAACCTTGCAAAAATGTAACCTCTGAGCAGAAAATGAAAAAGGACTGGAGATGTTTGGTTGAGGCTGCAATCTTGAAGCAAATGATTGCAAGTATTATTTACCTCAGTCATTAACAAGGCTTTAAGGTTATGTGCATGAAACGGTACATCAAACCACATACAGTACAAGCAGGGCTAATTAGTGGCATCTATGAAGAGGAGGTGGGGTTATAATATTAACGCACAAGAAAAGTGTAAAGTCACCTTTGATCTCCACTTGAAACTCCATGGTATCATCCTGTGTGCTGCATCTGTACACACCAGAGTGGCAAAGCTCTGCAGACTGAACAACTAATGTCTTTGTGTTGCCCTCTGATTGGATTTCTAAGCCAGAGTTTGAAATGAGCTGCATCTCATCCTTGTACCAGCAAACGTGGGCCTCAGGATCCGACACCACACACTGGAGTACAATAGGGCAGCCTGCTTCGATCGACCTGGTCCTCATTTCCTCAGGAATTGCTGAGAACTTCACAGGTGGAGCTATAGATATGTTCAGATCTTATGTCAACCTCATGCCAGCCTTTAAGATAATCATAATCGATTTACTGACAACTAAATAGCTAACATGCTGTAATGCAGTCTAAGAACAGGTGACACCTTAGCTGCACTTATGAGTGCTCAGAAGAAAGGCAACAGACAACATAAAACAAGTGTCTTCAGAGTTAGTGGCTTTTCTGAGGAGGAGCTTGTTATTGTTTCACACCGCTTAAGGTAAAACCAATCACCTTTGATGTCCACACTGAACGTGATGGAGTCACCCTTTGTCTTGCAGCAGTATAACCCGGAGTGGAAAAATTCTGCTGAATAGACAATCAGTTTTCTCGCCAAGCCGTCAGTAAGAATTTCTACTCCGGTTTGAGGATGAAGCTTCGAACCATCTTTGTACCAGTGCACCTGGGCAGCGGGATCTGAGAGCTCGCAGCATAAAACAATGGGGGAGCCTGTTTCGATGGTTTTGTTCCTCTCAGCATCTGGAATTGCTGAAAACCTCACGGGTGGGGCTATGGATATTTAGATATTTGAATTAAGTTATAGAGCAGACTAAATACATTCGTAGGTAAGAAAAGAAATAAAGGGGGTGAAAGTGTCAATGAAGATGGTTAGTATAAGACAACAGAATTGTAAGAAACTCACTCCACTCACCCTCTACTTCCACATTGAACCTGATGACATCATCAATGGCATCACAGGAATACACTCCAGAGTGTGAGAACTCTGCAGATTGGATGACAATTCTTCTCATGGTGCCCTCTGATTGGATGTGCAGACCCTCCAGTGTTTGTAATTCCACCCCATTCTTGTACCAGTGCACTGGGACTGCAGGGTCTGACAGCTCACAGTAGAGCACAATGGGGTTCCCTACTTCTACAAATTTGTTTCGATCCATTTCTGACATTGGTGAAAACTTGACAAGTGGAGCTGTAAATAAAAAATAAAAAACATTAAACAAAATTGAGGATTTACGTAATTGAGAGGTTCAATATAATAGTGTCATTCTTCCGCCGTTGGTGCCAAACAATATTGTTACATTTGTCCTAATTCGAGTTAAACCAACACACACGAGAAATTTTAGGCCAAACAAGAAACATACTCAAACAAGCAAATCATGATACACACCTTGAATATACAGTGCGGCAGAATCACGGATGCCATAGGCAATGAACGTGATCTCGGCTCCGTTGTCTGTATCCCGAACTCCTCGAATGCGAAGAGATTGGTGTGTTCGTGACCTGCGTATGGAATAATGCTCGTCCTCCTGAAGCTGGGTACCGTTTAAAAACCATGTACCGATGACTGAAGCAGAGAGCTCTATAGAGAAGAGGGCATCTTGCCCCTCGGGCACCAGGGCATCCTGTAAGGGAGCTTGTATTCGGGCAACTGGAACTGGAAAAGAATCAGATTATATATTATTTGGCAAGCGATATCCTCAACCATGTTGAGATTTTATTAATCAGTAGCAAAGAAAAATACATGTTATAATAATAATAATAAAGAAGACCCTACCCAAATGAACGGCTTTAGGGAACTCAACGTTGTTGCTCTTTCCGTATTTGTTTAAACTGCAGATGCGGAATCGATAATCGGCTTCACATGGTACGCTGTCTCCAAGGATCTCCACAGAGGTTGCGGAGTCAGTGGTGAGACACTGTAGCCACTCCTGTGAGCCTGTACCCACTTCCTGACGCTCAAGCACATATCCGGATGGAGGATTCTTTCGGGTGTCCTGAGCAGGAGCCCATGAGAGAAGAGCAGCATTAGCCCGCTCCGTGTTGATCTGCACACCCACCGGACAACTGGGAGGACAATGTCTGGCCGCTGAAACAAGAGAAACCCATTGTTATCAATGTCCCTTTGAAGTAGTATAACTAATACATCAATTCCAATATGCATTTTTTGTGCAAATATATTGTTTGTAATCCAACGGGCTAACAATGAGGCACCCTACCTTTCACTCTAAGCTGAGAAGACGTTTTAGATCTGCCCACGAGGAAAGTCACGAGGCCAGAGTCTTGGGGCATCGTATTGACAAAAACTAGGATATGAGTTCGACCAAAGGACTTAAGGATGGTCTGATGCGTTTCCCGCAGCTCTATGGCGTCTTTGTACCAATGTATGTCCATTTCTTCTTTGTCCACTTCAACACAAAAGGCTGCATTTTCACCTTCCAATACGTCCACTTTTCTTGGCAGCTTCCGCAAAATTGTCCCTGCAAGGAAAGACTTGAGTGAATCCTTTGTACATTAACAGGATGGTTATCCAATATGAAACACTGGCTTTACTAAGAACTTGTGTCTTTTTCCTCCAAAATCAATAGGAATCAGCATTGTAGACAATCTAATAGTCTAATACTGCTGTGGTTTGGCTAATAAAGGTTTAGGGAAACATTTTTTGGGGTTACAATGACTACATTTTTAAGATTAGAAGACGGTTGTATATCCAGTCCAGGGTGTACCCCGTCTATCCCTGTCTAAATTGGCTGGAATGGACTCCAGCCCCCCCACGACCCTGTGTGCAGGATAAGCGGTTTGCAGATGGATAGATGGATGGAAAAGACCAGCAACATACTGGTTGTTTGAATAGCAGTTAAAGCCAGGGAATGTTTGGTCAGAACATTTTTTTTTTCTACAGTTTTTTGTGTTTTGTTGTTTTGGGGATTCAGAATAAAAATACGCTTTTATTTGGTTTTGGAAGGACATTCTCAAAAAGAAAATAGAAACATTGTATAAATGTTTTCCCATTTGTCGTTAGTCTAAAAAAAGTAGCACTACGAAAAAAGACCTTTCCATAAGTCACAGTATAAGTTGAATCAACTTTGGTTTTGATCGGCCCCAACAAATATCTGTCTTTTCTGAACAGTGACTCTATTTAATGAAAGGGCCCTTTTGTATTTGCATAAATACACAGGTGTTTCCATAAAAATCAAATATGTAGTAAAAATGTGTTTGATCATATCATCTTGAGTTACCTTTCACAGCTACCTCTGCTATGCTTCTGCCCCCGTCGGGCATCTCGCAGAGGTAAATCCCATCATCGTCAACTCCGATGTCACGGATAGTTAGTCGCCGTTTTGTTCCCCACTCCTCCATTCCATATTTGGCCCCTGGCTGCAGTCGTCGGTCCTCCAGATACCATGTGATTGGAACAGAGTCTTCTGGAACTTCACACTCGAGAACAGCCAAATCCTGCTCCCATACTTCTAGATCAATGAGAGGCTGCTTGAACCGCACAGGCGGCTCTGGCACCAAATTGGAGTAAGCACACCAGTTTCATTAATATATATTAACAGTATCTTTTACTGAAGCAAACAAGATGAGCAAACTCATGAGAAAAGTGACTCATTTAGTTGAGGAATGGAACGGCAGCTCAGGCTGGATGAACTTTGCCTGGATATTTCTCGAGTTAAATGTCTGATCACTAACACATTTTGTTGATTCTCCGGTGGACCAGGATTGGGTTTATTGTAATAGCACTGGTAACTGATTATATTTGCAGCTCCCTAGCCTGCTGACTTTAACCAAATGATAGTAAAAAGCCATATACTTACTCCTAACGTTGCCGTTTGTGACCAGCAACATGCGGCAACAAAGGATTAGTGTGCAGTATGAGTATGAGCCATATATTAGTTCAAAAAAGAAGAGATCACTTCCAGAACTACTTTCTATACAGAGTTAATGCTCTTCATTGTTTGTGATATTTCAGGAAATATCACAAACTTTGCCATCCTGTCTGGCCTTACCCTGGTATATGATCTCAGAGTACCTCTTTCGAGATACCTCACTGACATCATCCTTGAATCAAATCTGATCCAGGGACACGCCCTCACTCACTCCTCTGCTTGCTGCAGAAAGGCCAACTGTGTCTGTGTTCCCACTCTTAATTGCAGCCACATTTTATTCCATTTTTACAAACTCCACGAAAAATGAAAAATTATCTTGACTCACCCTTCACGGAGAGGTGTATAGCGCTGAGGGTTTGCCCGGCAGTGTTTGACGCAGCACAAACATAAACTCCATTATCCTTTTGCTTACAATACAGTACTTTGAGTGTGAAGTATCCTTCTCTGTCCTCATATAACAAGTAACGCCGTCCAGACAGTATCAGCCTGCCATCTTTCCTCCAAAGGATTTCTGGTTTGGGTTTCCCAGTCACAAAGCAGCGGAACTTGGCATGTTTGCCCTCTGTCACTGCAAACATTTTCACTTTCGTAGACTTGGTCATTGTGTCGTCTTTGAGCCGGTTCGGGACTTGCCTACCATTCCTCTGCTTTCCCTGGTGGGCTTTCCAGTGGCCATTTGTGTAGCCATTACGATTTGCCTCATCCTCATGTCCTGGGCCTGCATCAACCAGCAACACAGCTCCTGCCAACGCTTCCCCAAACTCATTCCTGGCCTTGCATGTATACACGCCACCATCTGGAGCACGAGTCTTAAAGATCTTGAGCTGGAACCATCCACCGTCCTGGAAGCCCACGCTGAAATGCGTGCTTTCAAATATTTCATTGAGTTTCCTGCCGTCCTTTTCCCAGAATACGTCTGGTCGTGGGTTTCCCCAGAGCTTGCAAGAGAAGACGGCATCGTCCCCACGACCGGCGCGAGTGGAGAGGGGCTTGATGAGGAACCGCGGCTTGTTTTCCTCTCGGACCTCCATCTCTTGTGCTTCGCCTTCCACCTTCAGGGTCGCCGCTGCGTATGTTTCCCCAATGCTGTTCTTCGCTTTGCATATGTACTGGCCGCTATCCTCTATGGTCACAGCCGAAATGATGAGATTGTAAACATTTCCATCCTCAAAGACCCTGTATCGTCCCAGTGGGTCGATCTTTTCGTTGTTTCGCTCCCAAATGACTGCTGGCCTTGGATCCCCACCAATTTGACATTTTAGGACGGCGTCAGTTCCACTCTGCACCACCACAGGCCTTGGATAGGCAAAGAAACGTGGTGCGCCACCAAAGACATCCATTTCTGCTTTGGTGTTAGCCTCACTTCACCTTAAGCAGTCCAGGAGATTAATAAGTAGCAGTTATTCACTGGGGGAAGACCATCCAATATGGCAGAAGCACTGCAAATATCTAGGAAACAGATAACAGACAAATTACTTTAATTCAAATCACTTGTGAGATAAAACTTGCTAAATCTGTAAACTTTTTAGCCACATCGTCATAAGTAATAACTACATATGTTGTGAAGTAATACTTTTTACCCTTCCTGTTATAAGGCGGGTACTCCTTGTATTTTGGAATGGACGTGCACGGCCTCGGCCTCCTCTGTGTGCATGCGTGTCAGCACAAACGGATGGTATGATTATCGGGGGTAATTGAATTAGATCTGTCTGCATGAGAGAAAACACACAGGCTTGCAGTGAGAAGGGGGACAGCCTCGTCTTATTGCAACAGCAGCCACAACACATAGCCCGTACAGCTGGTGCTGTATTTCAATGGGAAACTGCTTAATATAGCCCGCCCTAAATAAAGACGTGCGAGGGAGTGTGTGTCAGGTATCACAAAGAACGTACTGAAGCCTGCATGCTCACACAGACAAAAATCTAAAATCGCAGTCTGCCCACTATGAACTATGCTGAGAATACGTCACTGTTGAAATGAAGATGATTGTAAGTGTGACATTCAAAAATAGCTTCCCTAGCGAGCTGCCATCGTATGTTTTGTTGGGAGCTCTGAGTGAAAAATAATATCAGTGAGGCTGAGGTTTGTACAAGAGTTGGTAGTTTTTTCTCTCGCGATGGAAATGCTGCTCACCTCGGGAACAGTTGTAGCAGAGTGTTGAGTGTTTCTGATCTCAAAGATTATAGTGTTTTTGGGGAATCCTATTGAAGGATAGTTTTTACTGACACATTTGATTAATAGTCATGATAATATTTATCCTAAAGTACTCAAACGCAGAAACCCAACACTCGCCATACAATAGGAAACGGAACCATAGTGTTGATTCCTTCACCCCTTTCAAAGTTTCATTAATCCTCATTGGAGATGCATGCTGACTAGAAAAGAAAAGCCCATATCTGATTATAGTTAAGATGAACATTTAAAGTAAAATGTATTCAATTTGAATACATGTAAAAGAGAATGTTTAACAACTCGTTTGACTTGCTTTATACTCCTTTAAAATCAGACTCAATGTTAAAGGAACTCTATTTTATACAACTGATTATATTATTTCATTTAGTTGGGTTTTGTTGCATGACATATTTTTCACTTTTCATGGAAGATTAACCCAGTCGGGATGGTGTGCTGACGCTTTCCGCAATATTCCCTCCGGAGGTTTAAAGAGCGGAGATTAACCCCTGTGTTTACTCTGATTCAATTGGAATGACCTCTGCCCCCTGTGAAGCCGTGCTGTGTACCCCTCACATGACCTACCTCGCTTCAGTCGCGGGGAACGACCGTCAACATACATTCCGCGCTTGCGATCTCTCGTCGAAGTAGGAAGCAATGCCACCCGTCTCCTGAAGGCTCAGTAATGTCCCAAGTTGACTTCAGATTCAGACACATAGTGTCCTCAAAGATCCCACGCTCTGCTCCAGTACATCTCCATAGACCTTCGCCGGTAGGAGGAACAGAAAACAGGACAGTGTCCACCACAGCTTCCCACTTAACAACGTCACAGTGGTCCCCCAATCTGCGCGTGGTTCAGGCCTCAGACACCCCGAGTGTCATTGTTCATGGAATACCGTTAAATGCTTTCGCAGCTGCTGCTGTCCCCTAAAAATACGGACTGCCTCGATGACAGCAGGGAAGATAAGTCCGGCACTTCCATTCACTTGCCAGCAGGGACTAAAGATAGCAGGTGGCCAGTGCATTGCAGACTGCTTAGCTTACTCGAGGCTTTGCAATAAAAATCTAAAGGAGTAAAACAAGCTTCTGGTCAAAAAAATATTTTAAAGATCTGCTTTATTAAATCTCTTCAATCCTAAATACAAGTTCCCAAGATGTTTACAAGTTATACAATGTGAAATCTAAACTGATACCAGTAGGCTTGCACACAACACGTCCTTGTGCTCATTACAGTATCTCACCTTTTAGTCTTCAGCACGTCATGTTTCCCAAGCACAGATATGAGCACAGATATGCTATTTCACAGCATTGGCAACCAGGATATTTACTGTAGTAGTATCAAAGGCCTCTCCATGTTGAAAAATACTCTTACTCAATGGATACAGTAAAGATTAGATATGTAGAAAGTAATGTGCAGCTTGTGTGCTCTTCCAAACTGGCTATTTAATGGATTTTAAATACATATAGGTAAACTTTGCAGTGAAGCAGTCTACCCATGGAGGTGTGCAAATAGCATCCCATTTTTTTATGCCATACACGTGTCAGGTAAAACACTGTTGAAGATCATAAATATTGATGTATTGCATTTTGGGCTATTTATTTTATATTTATTGTTTTAATATTATGCTGTATTTTCACTCTTCAGCAAAGATTTTTAACTGATCTGTATGTAAGGCCCCCAATAGGGCCCCAAGGCCCTAATGTTGTGCATTCCACAGAGAAACCATTAGAGAGCAGGTCATATGTAGCACATTATACACAAAAGGTAAGTACTGGTCTTGCTGATAATGGGGTTCGGGGTCAGGCTGCAACCTGTTCTGAAAAGTGAGGTCAATGCGGGTGTGCCATACATTTGCATTCTCGCTATTGACCAGCAGGGGGCGACACCTCTGCTTACAAAAAGAAACCAGTTTGTGTAGAGGTCTATAAGAAAAAACCCCATCTCACTTCAGTTATTCTGTCAGTAAACAGTAGAAATGTGTGTTTCTGGTCTCAATCTATGTAATACATTTTCAAGTATTCTTTTGGAGTATTATCACTGTAACTATGTACTGTATATATTGAACATTTCCCTTTATGATAATTCAGACTTTGGAAGGTTCGCTTTTTTTCACTTCTTTTTAATTTGAACTACTAAGTTAGCTAACAGTATGTTCTGTGTAGGTTCATAGATCCTGTTTGATACGCTCATCTATTTAGTGCAACACTTTATCCCGTTTGACTTTTACAAGGGCCAATGGGAAGTATTTGTGCTCTGCCTTGTGCTGTGGGGTGGAGAGGGGGGGGTTTACACGTGGGCCTCGGCTTTTCCGTGCGTGATCCTGCTGTGTGATTGTGAGACCTGGTCTCAGTGTGCGCTGCAGTGTCCCTTCAGCTGTTTAGTGGCTCCACAACCCACTCACTCCCCCTGTCCTGATTTCAGCTGTCGGGGGTAATCTGATATAACTAAGACCCCCGTAGCTCATTATGAAACACTTTGTGCCTACGACTAGGGAGCAGCCCAAAGGTTATGTTATGTTATCAGGACTCGCAGAACGGAAATTGAAATTCAGATGTTTAATGTTTCTCTTGAGTCAGAAAGTACTTGACAGTTTAATGTGACATAAAAACAACCTCCCTTGTCCTCTGTAGTTTGAGGCTCGCTTGTTTACTTGGGACTTTGAGTGACCTCAGAACAGAGTGGGCACTGAACCCGTTATATAAGCAGTGTTGTGATATTATTATTCTTGGACACCATGTAGAGTTGAGCATTTTCATCAGATATATGAATATATTCTGAAATAATTGAGTAACTAAGTTTTTATTCTGCATGAAATAACCTGTGATCATGTAGCGCAGCAAGTCTTCCATTGTTGCTATGGTCCAGCATCAAAATAAAAGGAAATAGAACCAAACACTTGATGACATGATTACAGCTGTGACCCTCATCAGCTGATAATTATTGAGGTTTTGCTTTCATCAAAGAGCTGCGGTCGGCCCTGCTCTCTGTAAGGTTACACTGCGGCACAGCATTTAACAGACAATTTAGCTTTTCTTTTCCCTGACATCGGAATGTGAGCAAAGCAGACATCCACAGAGGTGTGGACGTGTTCGAACAGTATCCTGTGGCTGTGGATAGAGCCGCTAATACCGTCGGATGCAGATTGCCAGAGGAGCTTTGTCCTTTGAAACAAATAAAGTCATAACTAACTGGTACCTGTGGAGGAGCTACTATGAGTACCTATGTCTAATAAATGCTAAAGATGCTCAAATCATAACGTGTAGATTCAAGACATGCATCAGTACACGTCTGTGCTGTTAAAAGTCTTCATTCTTGTCCCCGGCAATGTGATCGAGCTTTTATTTACAGTGCTTATATTTAGCTGCATCTTTTTGTTTACTTTTCTTTTGGGTTTCGTGTATTTGCCAAACATCTTCACATTCACAACGATTCAGAAACAAACCCAAAAGCATATGTCAAAAAAAGTTGAATAGTTCACTGTCACTGTTGTTTCTTCAGTCCTGTATGTTCGACACAGACGAGGAGGAAGGTAGAACCGACAGAACACAATGAAGAGTGAACTGTAACATGGCTGCATCCTCTGCAGAGAAGAACGCCGACTTCGCCCTCTGCTGGTCAACTCGTGTAAGCTCAACAAGCAGGAGAGAGAGAGAGAGAGAGAGAGAGAGAGAGAGAGAGAGAGAAGGTGGAAATGGGACTAACCATCCATCCATCCATTGTCAAACCGCTTATCCTGCACACAGGGTCGCGGGGGGGCTGGAGTCCATCCCAGCCAACTTCGGGCGATAGACAGGGTACATCCTGGATTGGTCGCCAGCCAATCGCAGGGCGAGAAATGGGACTAACTCCTCTTTGAAATCATTTTCACATCAAATACAGCCTGTAGTATTGAGAGCGTCACCTCTTCTCATTTTCACAAACTCATGTCTCCTGTCATGTATTGTTATTTTCATAACATATTGTATGTTACGTACAGTGCTCTATGGGTATAGGTCTACCGATATGGTGTTCTTTTTTGTGTTGTTGGTGTGTGTTTTTGTCTCCCCCTTCTGTTTCCATTCTCTCACTTCACAGATGTGCACACCTGGTTCCCCTCGTCCAATCACCACACCTGTTCCAGATCTCCCATCAACCATTCCCCTTTATATAGTCAGTGATTGTTTTGAGTGGGGAGGGCCCTTTTGTGTTGAGCTGGGCCCGCAGCAGGAAGAGCACTGTCTTGTGGTAGAGTTGAATTAGTAACAGCCTACTGGTGTTTTTGTGATATCTTTTGCTTGTGCGCACAGGGTCAATGAGGACAGGTAAGATACTCCGGGATTTACATATTGCATACATGTGGGTGTACCTGTTGTTAGTACCCTAGGCTAGAGTGAGCACCACCCACTGTACTTTTGGGTGCTAAGCACCGGTCAATAAGAGGGGGGCGTTTGTTTTTGTTCTTTTCTTTGGTGCCACTGACAGTCCCTGTTGATCCCTGTGTTGCTCTTTTGAAAAATAAATACTTTTTTGTTACGTTTTGTGAAGTGGATTTTGTGTGGCTAGCGCCTCACTTGCCTTGACCTGTTGCCCTTATGTTGCGCCCCAGGTCGAGCCACCAGGGAGCGTAACATTGTATGTCCTGCAACGTGGGCATTTTATATTTAATAGTACAGCATGTGATGTGGTATGGATTTTAGACTTAAGCTTAGTGTGGTCATGCATTATGATGATGAAGTTAATCTCTTTGTATAGAATAATCCATGTTGTTTTTCCATGTTCCATGTTCCATCCATGTTCCTTTTTTATTTTTTTCTGTTTTCAGGAATACATTTGCTTTTATTTTTACACCGCAAAAGAAAAATGAAGAAAATATAACCGACTCTTGATTGTGGATTCCTCACCTCCATCTTACCTCTAAGCAAAAATAAACCAAAGTAAATAAGCCTTCACTGAACCTGCATGCGATCATTATGTCGTCAAGTCCCGTCTTGTGAACCCACCACAGCTCAAGAGAGTAGTGACAAAGTAAACTCTGCATGAATGACACAAGCTTTTCCGGTGGAAAACTCAAGTTTACACAGCTCGTGCTGCCATTTGTCATCTGTTCACATCCACTTCAGCTAATGAGAGTGGCGGAGCATGACCTAAAAGGGTCAGATCACCCCAAAAATAAATATACACGTATATTGTTCTCCTTTTAACCTGTAGTGTTATTCATCAATCTAGATTGTTTCAGTGCGAGTTGCCGTTCTGGAGATATTGGCCCTATAGGGGGGCCTTCCCCTCAATGTGATGGGACTATGAGGCAAACGGCGGGAGCAGTTTATTGTATAGGAACCAATTTATCTCACCCATGAAACTGCTCACAGTAGTTTGTTTGGACTATCCTGAATAACCGGGTCAGGAGTTCTGGACAGAAACAAATATGTGTTGAGTTGTTTTCCGGTGCTTTGAGCAGTGCCTTGTAATCCCATCGTAGAAAAGAGGGGGAAAACACCTCCTCAAACTACTAAAATAGTAACAATACAGCTAAACAAAAAAATTGTTTTAATGTTTTTTGGAAGAACTGTTCCTTTTAAACTTGACAGGTTTTTTCACCAGAGACACAGAAGTAGATCATACAATTTTTTTTTTGTAATTATCTTAGTAAATTAACCTTACTATTATTTTTACTACAATAATTGTTATAATTATTACATAGTGTATTACAGCGTTGTAAAATGTTCCCTTTTAGGACCTGGCGGAAGTCCCTGATGTGAACTCCCGCAGGTCCCTTTTCTCTTCCCCTCCACCACGTCCCTCCTGTCTAGCAAAGCGCGCAGTCCCTATCAGCTGTTCCCTCCGCGCCGCGCACCGAGGAAGCTGCGCACGCGTTTCCTCCGCCGCCACCTCCGAACGGCCCGCGCAGCCTTCTCCCGCTCGGCATCTGCGAAACGAGATCGCCATGAGGTACCGCTTTTTTTTTTGTTGCAAACTTTCCCGCAGCTTTTGAGTGATCCGATGAGACTGTGACCGCTTGGTGCCCCTGCAGGTGTTCCTCCGGGCCGGAGCTCCTTCTTTGCTGCGTCCTGGTCCTGCTCGGCGCAGCTGCAGCGCAACGGCCAGGTAAGAGCTACATGCTGCAGAAATAGCTCTTCCTTCTATAACTTTATAATAATATCCTTTTGCTCCATTTTTGTTTTGTTTTTTTACATCCAAGGTTCTTTTGCATTTTTGGAAGGCTGCTGCAAATGATCTACCCAATTTAGCCTCAATTTGTAACCCTTCATGAAAAGGTCACTTGTCCCTCATGGTGTTGGTGTGGAGCATGCCGTTTGCTCACTGCTGTCTTTTTGTGCTTGGATTGCATGCGTCTTCTTTTTATTCCAACAGCCACTACCAGGCTGACCTGCACGGTTGCTACAAAACCCGGTAGATAAACAGTTATGATTCAGAGATAATAAAAAGTTGCTTCATTCGGAGAAGATCAAAGAGGCTTTGGGACGCTCAAGTCCAAAGTCTGCAGTGCTCACAACGCTACATTCCTTCCCTCTTTGTGCCTTTTCTTGCTCTGTGTCTGGGACGGGTTGTGTGTCCTGGCTGCATCTAAATCCTGAAGGCTTTATGTTTCTGTGTAACGACCTAACAGAATACTTCTATCTGCCCAGCTGATCGGCCCATTTGAACAAAGAAGCACACTGATGTTCTCCATTTAGTGAACGTTGAGTTGGTGGTCTGTGCTGCTGTCAGATGATAGGGGGAGCAAACCGAGAGGACGCTGATTAATATTTGATTGGCTGTGATCGCTAGTAGGTTCTAGGGGCTTTGAGGGACCCGACCCATCTAGTAGTTTGGCCTCTCGGTTGGCCCTCTCCTCTTCATTAACATCTTGTTGCTTCTCTATCTTTTACCGCAGTGAAAACACTTGCAAGCACCCCGTATTTGAAAAAGGGTAAAACGTATTTCCCGTTCTCTCAAACAGTGTGACGTTTTCACGGGAATGCCGTCCCGTCCGCGTGTGTGTCCAGGTTGAAAGGGCCTGCCACTCCGTCCGAAGAGCGATGCCTTTGGCCGCCTGCGACATGGTTGAATTAGGTCCGATTCATTCCCAGTCCCTGGCTGGGTCAGGAATCCCTATTGTCATGTGATCTTTGACATGCACCCAGCGTGGTTTTGCCTGAAGGGGAGCAGGGGAGGGCGGGGGGAGGGGAATGGCTGTAGGGGGACACCCCGCCGTTCCATTTAATGGCTGAATTAGATGCCACATTGGAAATCACAGTTGGCGTGGGGTTCTTTTCACTGCAAAGGCCATGATGGCCGGAGGTGCAGCAAAACCATTACAAGTATGTGGGGAAAGTGGTCAATGGGGGGCGTTCAGTGCGCTGGGAGAGCGAAATGTTGAAATCACCATGTACTTCACCTGCTTCAGAAGAAAGATTTCAGCATAGTGTCCATATTTAATCTCATTTTGTATTAACAGTTCTTTTTAAATCTGTTGCATATGGTGGAAGAGGTCTGAGTGACGTTTGACAAACGTGCAGTGACACGTCACGTAGCGTCACATCTGTTTCCACATCTCAGATGTGCCCGAAGATGAAGAATCTGAACTTTTCTTTTACCCGCCGGAGCAGCAAAGATAACTTTAATGTTCACTCCTTGTGAAAGCCCATCACGTGTAAAGGAAATATGTATGAAGACACTTTTTATAAGACTGACAGGGAATCTTTGGGCATATTATTAAAACTTACAGAACATACTACATACTACTACTACTACAGAACACCCAGAATCAATATGAACCATTAAGGTTCGCATATACACAAACACTGTTATAGTGTCTTTTCTAAAAGTGTATATAGACTTTTTACAATCAGAAATAACAAGGAGAATTGTCAAATATGTTTTACACAGATACTGAAAATACACAGCTGTGGTAAACTCTTCATCTCATGTGCTGCGTTTCGGCAAAGTCCGCCCCTCCAGGAATAAAACGGCGTCCTGTGGCGAACAGCTATTAGATTGGAGCCCCTGTTAGGATCAGTGTAACTCTCACATGAAATAAATGGGGCGACTGTGCACGGATTCGTCTGACTCAGTGAACCTTGTGATGTCTAATCCCTGGATTTTCTAGTGGGTAAACCTACTTATTCCTGATCGACATCCCTGGAGGTGCCCTCGCATGGAGGCTCGGAAGCTCCGTCCAGCGATGTTCAGTCGCATTGTGTCGGTCTCTTTGTGCGTCGAGTTGGGCTCGTGGATTTCAGGGTTTGGCTTTCGTGTGGTTTTTGGGTGGAGGTGGTTTAGAATGTCAAGCGGGTGTCTGTACTTCCCTTCCCCGGCTCTTTTTAAAAAAAAATATGTTTTTCTTAAACTTTGACGTATGCGACCGACGCCTCCTTTATGCACGTGTGCCCTTATTCACTTTTGTCTGCCACTCACAAAGACACAAGAGAGAATCCAGCCCGTTGCTGATCATTTCATTTCAACCCTCGGACACTCCAGTAATGGACTCGAGCGGCCTTTTAAAATCCCATTTCAGCCTTTGCTGTAAAAACACTGGAGACCCAGCGAGCTCCATAAAGACTGTCACAACAATGTTTACAAGGTCATTTCGGCCGGCCTCTTCAAACTCACACAGCGTAACAGGACCACACTCTAAGGCAGCACAGCTGGTTAAGGCCTGGGACACACGCACACCAAACATGTGAGTTTTTATGAGAATCACTTACTAAGAAGATTGAAAAGGAAATGTACAAATGCTGTAGTTTACTTCAATGTGGATGTGTTTTTATAAGAGAGACATGGTGGTCGCATCCTGCTTTGATTACTGACTTCAGCCCATCTGGATCCTGTAATGAATCCGAGCAGTTGTGTATCTGTGCTGCACTTTAAAAGACGTGGCCAAGTTTGAGAATTGGCCGCATGTCACCGAGCACGTTTTCTTAATTATGCTCCATGTACACAACAGAAGCATGAAGTTATGTCTTGCACATTTTTTTTACTAATTCTGTCATTAAATATTGTCTACAGATGTTGGAATAATGTAGAAAATTCCACTGAAGATCTTAAATTGATCTTAAATTCTTTTAGATTCAACAAAAGATTATCGTGGTAGATCTTATCTAACCACACCCGACCACACACACACACACACACCAACCACTAGAAAACATTGAGAGAGAGAAGGCATTCATCAAAGTGAAGTGAGCTTCTGCTTGCTGAATTAATTTAAAATCACATTGCCTGTTGCTTGGTATGAACAACTGAAAAGAGGACGGTTATTTGCTTTTGCCACATGACCTGAATATAACAACTTTTCATATGCGCTTGTTTCTTGTGTGTGTGGTGCATCTATCCCAGGTCTGTACCTCCAGATTGCTTACATAAGTAAGTTCTGTGAATGTTAGCTGACGTGACAAATACTAAAAAATGTCAACAGTGACAAGACGATGAAGACAACATTGTTTTGTGAACTCTGCTTAGTACTTGGTACCCCTGCATGCCTCTCACTGCAGAGCATCCTTCTGAATGTAGCTGACAGCTGTTATTTGCATTTTTATGTGCTCCCACCGCTCATCAGCTTCTGGTGCGCTCGGCTGTTCTGTCACGCCGTCCCTGATGTTGACAGCGGCAAAACACAGAGGTACACCGTAATTACTGCCTGTGATCCCAGAGAAGAGGATTTGTAGGGCCACTTGTTTTGTACACCCAACCATCTCCAGCACTAATGGCACACTCAGTGCCCTCTTACCTCCCAGCACCTCTTTCCTGTTCTGCGGCAAAACCCTCACTTACCCGCCGGTCTTAGCGGCAATAGATGTTAGTGCGAGGCGTGACGCTCTGCAAATAACAGGACTCTACTGTATATACAGGGTCTGTTCGCAGGATCTGAACATATAGAGGGAACATTGAAAAGCTTATGTATTACCAACAAAAGTAAAAGTGAGCCCTGTGTGGCTCCAGTTAAACATTTCCATTCCTTCTGACGAGGAGATGCCTTCTGTAGCGAGACAGATATTGCTTCTCCGTGTGCAGATGTGAATTCCATTAACTTGGTTGCAGGAGTGCTCATGGACTGCAGCATGTCAGAGCAAGCTACCAAGCCAACGCAGCGAGAAAAGCCTCCAGAATGAAATACGGTGGACGAACACAGCAGCTGCTGCGTAGAAACACGTTGTGTTGTTGTAGAGCTGGCAAACAGCTACTCGCCTCTTCAGAGACCACCACATGTCAGGCTCACTCCTACTGCCCGTGGAGGGTTCGTCAGCGCCGTAGGCTGTGGCCCGGGTGAACGCCGGTTGCCATGGCCACCAGGTGCAGATTCTTTTTTTTTCCACCACAAAGCCGTATTTGGCTCCAGCAAAGGAAACCAGATCCTTCTACCTAGCACTTCCCCCCCCCCCCCTTCCCGTCACCAGCGCGAGGGAGTGTTCACTTGTCCTCACTGACAGCCTGCTGAACACAAGGAGGCATGAAACTAGAGACCCCCCCCCCCCGCCTCCCCCGCCACCCATTTACATTCTCCAGTCCAAAGAAATCTATACCATAAGCTTTTCAGTGTCTATGAACCAGTGCTGATTCCGAGTGACCAAGACCACCACATACACCACCCGCTGACTTTACTTTAAAGGCGCTTTTCAGATCCAGACTTGAAATAAGCATATTTTAATATGTGAACATTGTTAATAGAAGAGCTACCACCCAATGCGGTTTTTTTTTTAATGAATGAAAAGACCATTGAGCATTTCACGAGGCCCCTCTGGGGAATGTCATTGTGCGTTTCGACCCTCACTTTGTGGTTATATCCCTCTTTTCGCTCTCCGCGTCTTATCTCCTGATTGACTCTCGTCATGTGCAGGCTGCTTTTCAGGGCATCCTTGAATTCCACTCATTCACCCGTCCTTCAAGGGCTGCCATGTCTGTAGGCACTTCTGTCTTTTTTTTTACCCCCTCACACCATGGGGGTGTGAACTGAGGACAATCCCATGGGACGGAGAGATTACCATCAAGCCTGGAGCTCCTGTGACAAAAGAGGGATTTGCCGAGTCTTGTACCTCTGTCCTCCACGGTGTGGACTTCCCGGAAGTAGGACTTGGGGCTTGGTTTGGGGTTTGACAACATGGGCTGTCTTCACTGAACCTGTCCCAAACTGAGGGGGGGACTTTCCAGGTGTACTCGGGTTGTGAACTAAGAATAATGGATATTCCAATGACTGATTTACTAAAAGTCAATACTACCGATTAGGGCAGGGCGGTATGGCCAAAAATCCATATCACGGTATTTAGAAAGATTCTGACGGTATCCCGGTATGTGACGGTATTGCTTTTTCAAGTAAACACATTCATTCATCGAGCCCAAAAAGCACCGCCGGCTACCCGAACAGCTGTTCGCCGCTCACCGGCCAACTCGCTCGCAACTGGCCTGCGAGGTAGCTTGTTAGCTAGTTAGCCTGTTAGCTTGTTGTGGCTGCTAGTGTTGCCACCAGAGGCTCGATAGACTTGAGATAAATCTTTTGCTGGTGTAAGTAACGTTGGATTTTCCAAAACCGAAAACCCTCCGAACAGACACCGCTCCTCTCTTGGGCACAAGTTGTGTTGGTGCGTCTCTGGTCTCTCATTGTTCCTCCTGTATCGCTCTTTTCCGTGTTTTCATGTAGCAGTCACTTCTTGTGCGGCGGGGTAATTTTTTGATAAATGTACAATTATTAGCTTTACAAATAGTTATTTATTGTCGGTATGAAGTTAAAACCATGATTCAATCTCAAAACACATTAGACGATTGCCAAGCGCTACTTGAGGACTTAATAATAAAATAAATAAAAATAAATTCTGCCGCCTGCCGAAGAGCAATTTCCGTTGTTATGGCCGGTATGAACGGTACGTGAGAAATTCATAAGGTTCAGAAATCTTATTCCGGCATATAGTTTGAACTGAACAAAAAATAAGAGCAGCAAGTGAATAAGATTTAAAAGAAATTAAAATAAACGAGTGCAAAGTCCACAGTAATTAAAAAAAGAAAAGAAAAAAAAAAGGCCACAGTAACTAAGTACCAAATAAATATAAGTAAATGTACACAGACCACAGTGGTTATTGCCATCTTTATCGCACATTTAAAAAATGTTGGTATATGGTTACTTCCCAGCCCTACTACTGATGCATCAGCCTGTTGCTTTAGTCGTGAGATTATTAATGTGAGAGGAAAGAGACAAAATGTGCTGAAATATAAGAAAATATTGGATAATCTGACCTCCCAGAATCAAACCTCTAACAGCTTTTGTAAATGTACTTAGTTACATTCCATAACTGCTGAAGACTCAAGCTCCTGTCGGATCATGTGCCGAGCTTGGATCTTTGCAAAGTGAATGCCTCTGTTGCTCGTAACATGGATGCTGCTAATTGTTGTGTGAATCATGAGCTTGCAGACAATAAAGGGTGCCCTGGATTCACTCGGCTGTTGTTATGGGCCAGGTGGCACAGTGCCATCCATTGAGAGGTTTAGAGAGGAGAACCATAGGCCAACCGGGGGGGACGTTAAACATTTAGAGGTCCAGTGAAAGATGTGAACGGCGGTTCCTCTTCTGAGACAGCGGCGCTATCGGTCTGAGGGACGGGCCGAAGGGACCGCAGTCAAATTCCCCCCTCGCTGGTCACTTGACTTAGTGAAACATGCCAGGAACTCAGTCAGTTCAATGGGACCCTGTGGTTTTATAAGTCCAGTTTACAACCGTGTCATTTTTGCGGGGTGGTTTTTTACACTGTAAAGTCTTTGTCACCGTTAGTTTCCTGTCTTGAATGCGTCCGCCCAAGTTCAGAAAAGAGGAATGAAGGAAGAAGAATGCAATACGAGAATGCCACACACTGCATCATGGTGACGGTGTCAGCATCCATCATCTCCTCTCACATCTCTCGGCAAAACATCATTTCTTCTAAACTAACAGCATGTTTAGGAGGTGTATCAGCAGCGCCTTTCGGCCATTTCAACTGTCTGCAACTGTCTGCAACTTGAATTAATAGAGTTCTCAACAAGGACCATGCAGTGTCTTACCTTTAACGCGTGCATTAGGAACATCAAATTGTATGTATTTAGGCTCATAACCATAAAACGAGAGTGAGCCTGCGCACAGATGTTACTGTTCTGACAACGTATTGCTTTTTGCTTCTCACAGAATCTTTCACCCTTTGTTATACATATTCTAAAAGTTACTAAGCTTGTTAGTTCAGTGAGTATGTAGCACTCTTATCAGCAGCCGGTCACATTCACTATCCAAGAAGAAAAACCAAAACGTTGCCAGACAACCTGTTTATAGCAGAGGAGACATACAAACGTTTATCCACGCAGATCTTTCCCACGGAGATCTAAAGGTTAAAAGATTTAAGTTGTTACAAACAAAAAAAGACTACAGGATCAGGCCCATTGGTTCCCAAAGTACACATACACCATGTATCTGATAGACAGGAAATAACCAACAAGAGTCTATGTATGGAAACAGTACACGACCCAACTGGACCTGGCAGCCCACTGTTGGCTTGCGGAGTCTGGACCCCTAAGCAGGCACACGCTAGCCTCGGGCCTTGGTGGCTTTTGTGCTTCTTTTCACTCAGTCTCTGGTTTCCTCCCTTTCTCTTTTCTCTCTTAGTGAAACTCTGAAAGCATGAAAAGGGCACTGCTCTCTGAATGCCCCCCGGGTGGGAATGGTTAGATCTGTGGCACACTATACATAGATTAGATCTCCGGGTGACGGGTTGTATTTGAGAATAAATTCTCCAACCTTAGTTTATATTTTGATTTCTAACAGTCAATTTGTACGTCTGCATTCTGCCCTGAAACTACATATTTCCTGTCTCTCGCCTGTTGAACTACTGAGCATTATCAATGTTTAATATCTGATAGGGTCGAGGGCGTCCATGTCCTACCACTTGTGTTGGTTATCATTTGTGAAATACAGTACCTGGAGAAATATAAAAAATATTCACATATATTGTGGCTCCGGGGTCAAAATACTTTTCAGCAGGTTCACTGAGTTCACTTGTTTTAAATCAAGTTGGTGTACCAGCTCACCAAAGCCCCATCACGTGGATTATAACATGCCTCTGCTTGGATTAAGCTGAAGCAGAGGAAGAGCTTGACCTGTGGGTTTTAGTGCTGAAGGGCCCGGTGGAGGGAACAATGCGCGCTGGCACCCTGGACCCTCGTCTGGCCCGTACTAATTGAGGGTCCTGATGTTGTCTTGTCGATGAAAGCCATCGCTGTCCCACTCACTTCTCTTCATCTGCTGTAAGCGTCAGCTGAAGGTGAAGTATAAGCTAGCCGGTGTTATTCACTGCCGCTGCGTTTGAAGGTGTTGGGCCTCGTAAGGTAAAAGTTTGCGCCCCTGTCAACACCCCTCTTCTTTCTGGTTGACGGTGAGACTTTGCCTTTTCGGGACGGAGAGAACGGTCAAAGTTCGGGCTTCCCTTAAACTCCGTGGGTTGGATGTGATTGGTGCTCTGTAGCTAAGTAACACGGATTAGGAATAAAGAAATGGGTAGTGCTGTCAGTGGTGAGCAAGACTTTAAGCGTTGCCTCAACTGACTCGCTGTCCGTCCACTTAAAACACATTTCCATGTGTGATTGTCCGGTGCAGGGTAGATAAGTGTTGGAGCACACATCCCCTGCTTTGATTTGCTTTCATTTTATTGTCTCCACTGTGGAATTCGTATCAGTCCGCTTTGGACGTCAAGGGTCCGCGCCCATGATCCCCTCCCATGCAAAGAGGAAGCTTTGTGACAGAAAAAAAGGACTCTACGTCCCCCTTTCATGGTTGGATTTACTGTCAAAGTGTTGATCTGCATTGACACGTCCTCGAAGTGCTGTGCAAAGCTGAACTCAACACTTGAGTGAGGCCTCGCACTTTTCAAAGAACCGGCATGTAGACAAAGACGGGGACCGGCAAACGGACTGATTTAACCGTCCTGCTCCTTGCACAACACACAAATGAGATCTGCATGCACATTCTTTCCACATGAAGCCCACATCTTTCGCCGGGCATGTTTTTTTATACTTATGCTTTCAGGGGCGGACGGGAAATTCATTTTTGACTGTGCTGAAAACTGCTGTGCACATGTGCACCTTGTGCCAGCATTTCTATCCGCTTGGTTCACCTGTGGGGGCGGGTAGAATTTGTGCATTCATGGGGATATGAGGATATAATGGGCAATGAAAATCAATAGCAAGGGGATACAATATCTTGTATCTTGTTTTCAAAGCTTTCCTTTACATTTCCAGAGAGGATCTTGTCTAAAACGCTCAACGGAAGGGTTTCCTTAAAATTACCACTTCAAAGCTTTAAAACTGTAATATAATCCAAACTAGAGTTTGTGGGACAGAAAGGGTTCTAATATGAGAATACTTAGGATGATGAAAAAGGGGGAAATTAGAGAAGGTTTAAATTAAAGACAGCGTCAAGGAATGTTAATGTCAGCATCTGTCAAGCACTGCACGATGCCAGTGTGAAATCAGTGAGAGATTGGGGAAAATGTTGGCGCCCTTATCTCATCTCCCACACCTCAAACGTACATGTGGGAACGACTTTTTACGTTTTGCGGTTGTTGATTATTAATGCACTATCAGACCAAAGCATTCAAGGTCTTTGTCAAACACTGACAAAACACTTTTCAAGATAAAACCCAGCGTACAAACTCTGTTCATGTTGGATAACAGCATCTGGACTACGCTTGGGGAATCAATGTGTCGGCACATGCCCGGACATGGGCTTCATAATTTGTAGCTAATGATCCAGGCTTCTTTCGGAGACCTTTGATGTTTGAGTTCTTGAATGTAGTCATTCAGGGTGATGAAAACTAACCTACTTCAGCCAACCCCCTTCCCCTCCCCCCAAGGTGCAAGTTTTATGGAATCTTTGTAATATGGTCACTGTACAATGCACTGTATTGAGGTGACGGTCATTGCATGATGTTAAAGTAGAATAAACATTGGATGTTCTGTGTTGAAACTGCATCAAGGTTGTTACATGGTCAGTCAATAAATTGTCCTGTGTGACTGGCACGAGAATCTTAAGAATGCTGATAGCCTGGGAAGTTTGTCAGTGGACAGTCTGCACGCCGGAGAGGTGGGCCTTTATTTTATTAGATATGAGCATGTCTTGGAATGTGACCACAAAGCACCTCATAGAGCCAACAAGCGACAGCAAGTTATAGAGTTATGAAGACCCAAAACTGAGTTCCCAGTTTTGGTCAAAAATAGTTATTGATCGCAGTTTCATTATTCAAGTCAAAGCTGCAGGACTCTTTTTGCAGCTGCTTCAGAATAAATCTGCAGCCTGCTTCAATTCAATGTCCAGTAGTGATACACTTTTATTCAATTCAATTTGATTCTTGATAAATCATATGTATGCTATTATACCTTAGTCCTTATCAGAATGTATTTTTTTATTCCAACCAGTATGCTTTAAATTGATGAAAATGTTCCTCAATGTAGACATCTTACACTTAATGCAGCCCGAACTGAATCACTTACAAAATGAATCAATATAAGTTTATATTCTTTTTGATGCATAATGATTGCTGGATAACACATAATTATCTGGGAGAAAGACGTTCAACAATCTGGGCAGGGTTCCTTAACCTGCCTAAGCTATTCAACTTTTTAAAAATCTATTTATTATTTATTTACTGCTGTGACGGTATACTATTGAAAGTAAGGTAATTAAAGTTTTAATGTTGATATGGTTATATTTGCCTGTATACTAGACCCTGTAGGAACAGAATCAGTGTTTCAGTTATTTGTTTCCATCCCTTGTTGGTATGTTCCTGGTGGTTTTATGCTTGAGTGAAATAGGTTACAAAGCTGCTGTGAAAACCGGGTGAAGTGGGAAGACTAGAGCTCAAGCCCACAATGTGGGACCCCGGTGGTTTCATTACATAGACGCTCTTTGGTGTGTTTGTGTGGAGTTTGTTGTTTCCGTTCCATTTGTCTAGGAAAAGAATGTTTCTCCACATGTTTCCTATAATCCAGACTCTTTGAAAAGCTGTCTTCAGCTCGTGTTTTAAAGATTGTTGTTTTAGCTGCAGAAATCTGGCTCGCTATTACGAGTGCACCGTCAGATGCCCAAGACTTTCAGGTATTACATGTGGTTATGAATGAATGAAAAATATGAATATCCGAGTGATTTATTTGTTTTTTCTCAACGGTCTTTTATTGTTTTTGGAAAAAACTTGTCCTCGACCTCAATTCTGAGTCATGATATTGGTTCAACCTCATTCTGATTCTAATGTTTTGGGCGTAACACCAGGAACAATAGGAAGAGATGCAGGGTCAGGTTATAGTCATCTTAGTCATTTTTCACACCTTCAACGAAAAACTGCTAGAAGACTGCTGATTTCCTATAAGAGATCTGCAACTGTATGTTTTAAATGTCTCCCTTAATCAGCAGGATGATTCTGTTTAATTTCCTTAAGAGTTAATGCTTGTAAATGCTGTTTTAACAGCACGGACCCAGAAGAAAACTGCTGAAGTGCTCAAGTAAAGACCAACTAAACTGGATATATTGTCCAATAAACCACCAAGGCAGAATGATTGAAGCACTCGGGCATGTTTGCTTCGTATCCCCTGTAAAGTTTCAGAATGTGACAAGGAGGGCCCTGTTGAAACATTGCCCTAATCAAAGTTTTCATCCCCCCCCCCCCCCAACAACCTCTCACTTCCCCTCCCCCTAAAACTCCTTCGTCCTCAGCCTCCTGACCACGTCTCCGGCCAGGACAGAAATTATGTGGTGAGTTCTGTCTTTCCGGGGTCCACAGGAACTCTGTTTAAGAGGCTGGACACTTTCCAGGAGTTACAAACTTAGCTGGAAATGCACAATAGGGTGAAAAGTGCGCTGGTAACAATTGACTCCTTGATGCTCTCAGTGGAGAGCTGACGATTGATCCAAGGATGCAGGACGAGGTGGGCAGGTGTGCGTCCATCATAGTGTGTGAGTGCCAGGGGGAAAAGCCATCTGGACGTGTCGGCTAACATCAGGTGTGCGTTTGTCTCCACCTCCTGCTCCTTACCGTCCACACGCCTTCTTCTTCCCGCCACCGCTCGGGTATTTGGACACACATCGCCGCAGAGGCCCACAGAGCGAACGTTGCTATTGGGTTACCGGGGCGTTACCCAATAGGACTGATCCGCGCTCAAAAGCGTAGCATGGTCATAAGATCAGCTCTCTCATTACTCATAGAAATCTGCACCTGTTAAAGTTATTTGCATTTTATTGAGATTCAAGGCTAAAATCAATTTTCATTTCATTGAAACTCGAGGGCTTTACAATTTCCTTTAAAAATCCCTGTAATCCAATTTGATTCAGTGAAGGCGTGAGACACCATAGGGGAAGTCCAGAGCCCTCCCAGGGGTTATTAAATGCTCATGAACGCCTATGACATGCTAACAAGCCATGACGGATCGTTTCCTGTACTTTTACCATGGGATCCTGCTTTGGATCTTTTCACAGCGAGGAGGGTGAAAAATGTGCACTTATATGTTATGTCAAGCTGACCTTGTAGCTCCATTGCCTAAACCTAAGGTTAAGGATTTCCGTCACTCAAAAAGTTCCCTCACACCCCCCCTTTCTCCCGAGGCCCGGCTTCATTTCATCTCTGCTCCCCCTCAGTGAGTCCAAATGGCCATAAGCTCAGTGGCTGAAGGCTGAGCGAGGGCCCGCCATGCCTTCTCTGGCTCGCTCACACTCCGTGGAGTCGCCCTGGTGAATGGTCGCAGCGTGTGGGGAATGTCTCAGGGAGGACAATAGCCATGTATTCTTACTCACGTCTCCCACCATCCAACCGAATCACTGCGGGACGCTGAGACCCAGTCTGCGTTTCGCCTTAGTGACACAGATCCCAGCGAGCAAGAAGGCCGACTTGTACAGTCCGTGTTCAGAGAGAATAGCTCAAATGTTGACAATTAAAAAAAAAAAACATGTGAGATATTAGAAAGCCCTCTAAAGAAACTTGTCCGATATGACTTGTCAGCTTGCTGTAGAATCAGTGACCACAGAGCTTCAGTGCCTAGTGCCAGTGAATAAGCAGCCGGAAGGTTTTCAATAAGGGGAAGATCATTTCCAGAGGAAAATATCCGTAATCTAATACATTTCCATCGCCATCGTAGTGCTATCGCCCGTCCTACCCGTCCAATCGGATGACACCTGTCATCCCCAATGAAAGGTCTGGCTCCACACAGGATCATTCTGGTATTTCAGGGGGAAATACAACGCTCGGGCTGGTTTGTATTTCTTTAAACCAATCCCAATTATCCCGGGCGGTTCTAAGTACAATTCAGTGATGGTGCTCTTTGCAAAATATATAGTGCAGATAGCTGCAGGGGAGAAGGTTTGGGGACCTACGGCCCTCTGCAGCATTGACAGTAACACTGTGTGATGTCAATCGCATTGCAGAGACAGACCATTATGTGTCAGGTACAGAGCAGGCCTTCCAAGAAAAAGAAATCCGGTTGCATTGGGGGTGGTGTGTGTGTGTGTGTGTGTGTGTGTGTGTGTGAGAGCAGTGGAATGTGTTAGTTGTTCAGCTCTGTACTTGTGGGTCTGGGTTTGCCCACTCAGCTCCGTCGATCTTTGATGTCTTGGGATGAAAGGATGCCGCCTTCCCATCTTGTCTTTCGTCTCCAAGGACAGCCTGTGAACATTTAAGTGTCCTCCACACCCAACGCATTTCTCTTAGGGACCGCGTCATAAAAGTTAACATGCAAGGGACAGAAAGAGGGTCAAGTAAAGAGAGCATGCATTCGGATGGCCAGACATGGACACCGCGCCCAAACTCTACAAGGTGTCACTGTGTCTATAGGACACAATGCTTTCGGACAGTTTTTAGCCTCCATGAGGGGGTTTTGGTAATGTTTGTCAGTTTTACTGTTTGTCTAGTTGTCCTTGAAACACGTCTAAAAAGGTAGTTGTACTTGCATCTTTCTGCATGAATCATGCGACCAGGTCGTCTGGTGCTCTGACAAGGCCCAGCTTCATGGTCTCCATCTGGTCTTGGACAGAGACGAGGACCTCTGTTCTCAAATAAGACTGTCTATCTGTAGTCATTCAGCGACATGACAAATGCGAGGACGCTGATGGAAATCTCTGTAGGTCTGTTAAAATGATCCCGTCCCTCAGTAAGACAGTTGCAACATTATGTTCTCCGGCAGAAGACAAACAACCCTTCCCGTCTCTCTCCTCCTACTCTGTCAGCTGAACTTGTTTTCCCGATGCTTCATAAAAGTGTTACAGATGTGAACTAAATCACGTAAGGGTTTAAAAACACCTCCATCTTTTCCCCCTCTCGAATCCCACATCTCGACATGCAGTGTGTAATGAATCTTCATTATTCGTGGCAGTTTTCCTTCTCAAAGGAAATGGGAGGCGTTCGCAGTGACTAATGCTGTTCTCTGATATCCCCACCGTACGATCCTGGGTGGGAGTTGTCTTAAATCCTACAGCAGTTAGTCCTTGGCGGCCTGCTGTGGACATGACTTGGCGGGGTTCGAGGGATGTGATGCGGTACTGGAAGGGTCGGCCTCGACTGCAACGCTGTTTATGTGCCACTGTTTCCAGACGTCAAAGGAACGAATGCACAGACTTCCGGCCAACAACGAGGCCGAGTTGCACTGCGCTGCTTCCAGGAAGCTGTAGGTGGTAGAAGAACTCCGCCCTCTCTGACCAAACACACAAAACCAAAGCCCCGGGGCCGTACTTCTGGTGCGCCTGCCTGCCTTCCTCTTTCACATGCAGTATTTTGGTATTTCAAAGCCTGAGCCAACACGATCGGAATGCTTTTTTCTCCCTTTTGTCCCATTTTTTTTTTTTTGTCGAGAGGCCTTTGTTCTAATGGGATAATTTGAGAAGGAATGTCTTTACTTTGGGGGTTAGAAATTGACATTTGAGTACGAAGGCTCTTTAGGTGTAGATTGAAAAGATGGACATTGCAGAAAGACCTGTGTTGGTCAGAGTCTGTTTCATTCATTTTTCATATTATATTGTTGTCCTGTCACAACAGGAACACCACTCCCAGTAGTGTCTGGAGGGGCCTTTGTTTGTCTTCTGGCATCAGTTGAAAGAATAAAGAACAGATCTTGGCATCACAAGTACAGCGTTCTGTTGGCCATGTGTGTTTACGAAATGTCTGAAATAAAAATCAAATGTCATGTGTACAGTACTAAGTCTAAAAGGCATGAGAGACAAATAAACACCTTCACGAATGAACTGCATTCACTGTTTGCTGTCCCTACCTGGACAAACGTTTTCTTTACTTCTTTCAAGCGACGGCTTGCAGCTAACAGCGCAAACGGCGTTGGCAGTGCTCGTGGGTGTGACGGCTGGTTCAGCAGAGAGCGGAGACGCGTTGTTAACACCAGTGTTTCCCCGTATCTTAGAAACGGCCCCCCTGTAGTTGCCCAACATGAACCATGAATAATATGTCAGGATTCTCTGCTGCGAATGAGGAGCTAAAACACATTCACCTGATTGTTGTGTTTTTTTCTGCAGGTTGCTGGTACTGAGTCAGCGGTTTTCTGGGGGTTTTATTACCACTGCCGCTGCATGCTTGTATTGTCTTGTCTTGGACGAGGGCTTTCATCTGCAAACACTTTCTGTGCTTACAGTGGATTATGGAGATCAAGTTCCACTGAGCACGCAAAGCCACATCATTTCCTCCTTTGTGATCCAGCTTCTTCTTCCACAACAAGATCGGCGGAGCTAAGGGGACAGTTGCCTTTGATATTCCTTTTTGTGGGAAAAGTGTGTTCCACATGTTTGGTGTGCTTGGAAATAAGTTGAATGTATTTTTGCACCTGAGTGCTGATGAACCCCTAAGAAGGTGAGTCATGTGATGAGTACAGACCCGGTCTGACGCCCTTTAGGCTTGAAAGTTGTCAGTGAAATATTCAAATCCTTCTTTAAGAGTCATCACCGATAGAGCCGACGTTGTGTAACTAATCTATCAGAAGATCCCCTGAAGCACAACCTACTTCTGTTATCTCAGTACGTTCCAAACATTTCTTTCGCTGATATATGTCTTAGACTGCCATTTGAATCATTGTATGTGGTCGGGTCGAGGTCATTGGCGGGGGGGAGGGGAGGTGAGTGGTGCTATCACACGTTTAACACTCCTTTATTTTGAGGCCTATTTATCATTTTATTGATACATATCATTTCAAATGAACAACAGCTAAAACTGAATTGATTGCAATTTTTTTAGTTTTTGGTCATTTCATACCCGTTTGTTCAGTGCATATTATACTAGCTTGACATTCTTTGTCCATAATCAATAGGATGCATTTAAATTGTCAAAGTCGAATCAGAACAGGTCAGTATGAATCAAAACAATACTTTCCAATGTATTTCCCTAATTCCCTTCTGGTGGCAGTCAGATCCCCTGTATATGACGCACAACCGATTTTCATGAAACAAAGCTGTAAATCTTTTTTATGCAATTTTAACACTAATCTGTACATTATAGAACATCACATGTTTACTTCACACCAGCGAGGCCTAAAGAAAGGTTTGTCATTTCAGCTTTATATGACAAAGAAGCTGTATTACACCTAACAAACGAGTTGCACTCATTTTATAAATATATACATAGTCTCCCCCCTCCCTAATAGACCAATTGAGGGCACTTAACGCTTGGTCGGATGAGTAAAGCTTGGGGAAGTGACCCCCATTCATTTGCACAGACGCAGAAGAATGGTCCCCCAACGGCCACGGTCCCAGGACCTTTTGATGTTTAAAACATGCCTCACTCATTTTGGGATTAACAGCCTGAGGAAATGGCCCGGCTGACATTGCTGGAATGACCCGATGATTTGTAAAGTCTGGGGCTTCATTCTTGCCTCTTGACCATCTACTATCCACCGATGAGGCATCATTCAATTTGGAGATTTAAAACAGGAAATCTCTCTTTTGCTTTTCCAAATGTTCTGTCAAGTTATTTCTAATCAACCTTTGCGAACACGGCACGACTGTTTGTAACAGCATAAATGTTTGTAAACCCTTCTCCGGAGAACCCGGAGTTACCGACTGGTAAAATAAGCGACTGGATTTCCCCCCCATCTGTTTGCCAGTGGGAGAAACTGCGACCCACCTCTGCTTGTCCTGACTCAAGTTTTACTCGTGAGTCATCCAGCGGAAATAAACACTGTCTGAGACGCAGAGACATCATCTGCAATGAATCTAACATGCATTATTGTGATTGTTCCCCCCCCTGGCACATGGAGCGAAATTAACTTCATTATGAGCTTTACATTTCACACGGTGGTCTCTCTCTCTCTGTGTGTGTGTGTGTGTGTGTGTGTGTGTGTGTGTGTCGTAAATGAGAAATGTTTAAAGAAATAGAAAGAAGACCGAAGTGCTGCGACTCTCGCGGTGTGCAGGTGGTGTGAAGTGAACATTAATTACCCCAAATGATGAATGGAATAAAAAAAAAAAAACCCCTCTCCTGTAAATACACGCCTGGGCGCATCGCGGCGTCAATCCGCTCCTGGCAGATGGATGACAGGCGGTTTGTACCGAAGCCAAGTCTCCCAGTCTGTCTACCTTTCCATGTTTCATTACATGGGTGAGAAATAGTTCAGAGGTCACCACTGAAGCCCAGCCAGACTTTCAGAGTGTGTGGCAGGAGTTTTCTACAAATCACGTTTACTGAATTTGACATTTGAGGTCGCGATAAGGAGGTTTCTGTTTGTTTGGTTTTTTCATGTTAAGGGGACAAAGCCCGCCCAAACAAACTTGTATTAACAACATAAGAGGCTGCTTCTAGTCCTACATCTCATTTCCAGATACAGCACCATAGCAATAGACAGCGTACGCCTTCTCAGATTGTTACGTATTAGCCTGACTCAGGGCAAAGGCTGAGTTTGGAGGAGTTTTGGGGGGTTTGAATCCCCTGAGAAAACACTATATTCACAGAAGTTCTCATAACCCGCAACTCGTTCGTGCCTGTTCTCATCTGGGAAATAATGATGATAAAAATATCCCAAATAAATATGTGCAAGACTCCCTGGGGGACAAATAAACTGTGTATATATTATCAAAGACATGTCAGAGTAACCAATGCAGCCTTTCTGAGAGAAAAACAAAAAGGTCAAAGGATATTTTTTCCCCCCGAAGTCAATCAGTGTGTTTACATGATGTACAATTGGAATCTTTGCTTAGTCGGACTCTGCTATCTTTCGGGGCAAGTGCCCAGCCGAGCAGGTCGCGGCCGCTGGGATTTCTCTTGGATTGTTCTCGTTGAGCTGGTGATGAAAAACACAAAATGATCCTTCTTGTTCTTGGCCGGCGACGTACGAGTCTTTCTGGAGAGGCATCTGCTGTTTAGTTTTTGTTTAGTTGACTTTATTTAAACATGGCCTTGGCTGGAATCTGACATTTTTCACGAGGTGACAGAGAAAAAAGAAACGGGCCGACTTGAATGAGGGTTGTGAGAGACATTCAATACATGAGCCGAGTGGTTAAACTTCTCCCACCTCGCGGCCGTTTATCATTAACGGGTGAGCGGCTCCAGTCGGAGGGTAAGTGCCTCCCTTAAGGACGTCTCCAGGCCGGGCCCCCGGAGGGAATCACACCGTGACGCAGTCAGTCCCTCAATCCACATCCTCGCTGGTCTTAAGGGGGAGATTTTTTGTGACCCCCCCCACCCCCCCTCCAGCCAGAAGGCCACAAACCTCTGACCTGTGGTCACCGCGTGTACGGCTGCTCATCAGACGCAGGTATTCTGCAGCGAATACGTAGCTAATCTGGATGTGACGTTTCCAACTGTGTGCGCCTCTGACCCTGCCCACGCTAGACAGGTGTCTGGATTCCAGGTGTGGGAGAGTCCCTCTGCATTGTTTCCAGGTGTAGGGAGCAGGTAAATGATTCATCAAGAGTGGGATCACCCACAGTTCCGTCGGGCCGTTGTTTGTAAAAATGATTTACTTAGATGCACATGATAAAGGAATGAAACAGAAAGTCAATTCAAGGCGCTTTGAGGATGAGTACAAATAACTTTAAGCAGTTAGTGTCGGTTTAGTTTTGCTCTCAGAGATTCATATGTACCTGTTTTCTCGGTATTGTCTTTAGGTTCTTTCACTGTGTACGGATCCACACGTTCTATGAGAAATTACTTTATTCACCTTATTCGCTGTTCTGAACAATCCACTCTTGACTTGTGCTTACTCAGGCCAGCCAGCAAACTGTTTTTTAAAAACTAATCACATAAAGTTCTACACCAAAAGTCTTTCAACACTTTATTTTTGCATTTGAAATTCTATATTTCAACGTTATTCTATTTATATGGTTTAATTATTGACAAAAAGGATATGGATATGGCAAGTGAAAATGGTAAATCATGAATACAAACACCATCGCTTAAAAAACTATTGATTGTTGAAAACCGATGTGAGAAAGTAACTCATCCCCACATCTGTTTGCAACATGACACTTTGCTGCAGGTTAGTGGAACAAAAATATTTAGGCTCCGTTTCCAACCAAGACCTGAGTGGACTTCTGATATGTGTGTGTGAGCCCGTCCCCCCTCTGACGTGTGTGTGTGTGTGTGTGTGTGTGTGTGTGTGTGTGTGCGTGTGTGCGTGCGCACGCACGCACTGTATTGAGGCCAGAATCCATTTGGACCCCATCATGAACCCCACAGTGATTCAGTCTCCCCCTGCTGGTGGAACGGCGAACAGACACCTGGATCTTCTGTCTACTTCTGCCACCAGAATGAAAAATGTTTGAGAGTTGTTTGCTGGAGGGAATGAGAGTTGTACTCACTTTCTTTAATCCATCCATCCATCTTCTGGCAAGTCTCCTCTCATGCACAATGAAAAGAGGCGGCGCGCTGGAGGAAGTGATTTTTGAGCTGATGAAAATCAACGCCTTGTAAATTAAATCTTTATCTTCATTGAGCGTGGCGTCAAACACTGAAGACACAATCATGCACGAGCAAACAATCCTTTTTTTCTTTCTTTTTGCCGGGTCTCGACCACGTGCCTTATCTGCCCCGAGGCGCCGTTCGCTGTTGACGGGCGCCGTGTTTGATTTTCCCCAGGTGTGTTTTCGTTTCGGGGAGCAACACCTGTCTGGCGAGGTTTGGCTCTTCTGCGGCGCGTCACAAGAGCCGCCGATTTCACCCATCATTGTGACTTCTTTACATCTGTCACCATCTTTGTCTTCGACAGACGCGTGTGCTACTGGCAAACCGTTTGTCCTCGTAAGCTGGATGGAAGATGAAAAGACATAAAGAAGTGCTCTCCTCCTGTTGTGGTCGCGTTGGAAATGTAGTCTGGTATCAGTTTGTAATAGACAGCCGAGGCCACGCTGTGAGGCCTGTAGATGCGTCTCGCAGCGCGGGCAGCAGGGGGAGCTATTTCCCCGCAGCCTCACCACAACCACACCATGTGAGGCTGCGTTTAAACATCTCAAACCTCTTCCAGAAACGCAGACTCAAAGATGTACCAAGTTGCCTTTCTGAGCCAACACATGTTCACGTGTAAACATCCATTAGAGTAATGTTCTCCGCAGTTTCCACCTCTTTGACGTTCGGTTTGAGGCGGAGGAATCAATTCGGTGTCTCTGTCATTAGCTGAGACAACACCTCCCAGGCACCGCGGGGCAATTACAGTGAAGACATTTCCGGATGCTCCGACTTCACAGCGCACTGATTAGTGGAGCCATTGCAGGTAGAAGAAAGTAGTGCTTCTGGAGTGGGCGACGGGCAGCCAGCCGGGTTTTGTATCCTCAGGTTATTCCTCTTTTTGAGTCCATTTCAAACTCCTTCTGAATGACAACATCTGAATGGAACTGAAATTCCCAGGTTACAATTGTCTTTAGGGCTGTAATCCTTAATCTTTATTTATGAAATGAAGATTCTTCCTCTTTTTATTTTTTATTTTTTGGTGTTCCGTCTCGAGTCAAGTCATCGCCAAAGGAAGCAATCGGTCATTGGTCCCCAGGGACGTGCGTGGTGTTTTACACTAAGTAGTTCAGGGTGAGGTTCATGTGTGGCTTTGATCTGCCCTGTTGGATAAGTGATCGCAATTACTGAGAAAATCACATCGAAGACGGTAATACATGCGAACCTATTCCACATGGCACCTCTTTCCCGTATTCTGTTGTTTAAGTCCCTACAGGCTTCTTGTTGTGCTGTTATTATGGAATTCGTCTTATTCAGAGTGACAGCTTTCTTCTGCTTGCCTGAGCAGGACTGTGAGGAACCCTGCAGGGCTCTGTCTGCCGGCTGTCTCTTTCTGCAGGATGCTGGATTGCTCCGTGGAGACGCTTGAAAGATCCAGCTTAGCGTAAGGTTTTTCTTTTTTGGGGGGCGGGGGTTGAGTGGGGGAGTTTTTCCTTCTGCGAGGGAAGAAAAGGACGGAGGCTGCAGGGTGGCGTTTGCTGTACGCGTCACAAAGGCCGTTTGAGGCAGACTTGTGATGTTACCAACAAATCACATTGATCCAACTTTCTGTGCAGTGTTTAAAGAAGCACATTGGTGTAATTATTGCTTTTAAATAAACATTGCCTGTTTATTTGGATTTATATTGGATGGGATTGTATTGGCAGTAAGCTCATCTGCCCAGAACTCGCTTTCATCTTTTTAGTTTTGGTGAGAGTTAGTGCTAAAGACTTGTGTGAAACACATTCCATCTGAGTTATTTTTTTAAATGGGAACACCACTTAGTAACTGTTTAATTCAGGCTTTGATCAATACAATTGACATTGATCTCCAAACACAGAGAAACCAGAGGACTACCGGACTGCTAATGCTCCGTTGATTACTGAAGGCCTCCTCATCCGTGTCAATGAGTCCGTTGAGTGAATACAAAGTGACTTCTCTCGTATTAATCTGAAACCACTCACTCAGCCAAAGCTACACAGCCTCACCTTTTACACAACTTTTACATTGATGCTGTTGCTTCTCTTGGTAGTTTAGTGTTGTCACAGTTTGTCTCCATGATGCTTCACTTGTCACTTTGTCACTTTGTCTCTTGTCTGTTACTTGTTTGTTAGTGCACTTTATGCTTAATATTTTTCTTTTTTACTTTTGAATATTTAAATTTTTTTAACTTTATTCCCTTGTTTTATACTAACCCATAGCCTTAGCCTTATTCTACTAACCCATTGCATTAGCATTTCATTCCATTTTATTTTATTACTTGTGCACTGTTGTCTTGTCTGTCTACTGTCGCGCACTACCCGCCAAGACAAATTCCTTGTATGTTTGACATATTTTGGCTAATAAATGTTTCCTGATTCCTGATTTAGTTAATGGAACAACAACCGACTAATTAACTGGTACAGCACATTTCTTCCTTGAATTTTTTTTAGTTCAATCGGATCATGGAAGATTACTTTCGTTAAGCCTCTAGACTGGACTGCATGATTCATATCTCCTCTCTTTGTTCCAGCGCTACAGTGTGAACTCTTCTGAAGTCTTCAGGCTAATCTGTCTGCCGAGCACGATGACTTTAAGACACTCCAGCAGTTTGGGTTTACAATAGCCGTCATGTCTGAATGGGAGGCATTTACACTGCAGGCGAGCTGCTCCTGCAGGCCACTCCAGGACGGCAATAAGTCTCTATTTGTGGGAAACGGGACCCCTTTCCCTCCTAATCTGATAGCTGTGACCTTCTGACCTCCACTCTTGTTATCCAACCCCCCCCACCTCTCATTCTCCACACATTCAACGGTTGGAGATCCTTGAGATGTGAGAGTATTGGTGGTCCTTCAGTCAAAAAACTGACTGACACAAATGCGGTTTGTCCTCCATTCTCAGGATCAGTGGCTGTCTCACCATCTAGTGCCAGTAGGCCTGCGGACTAGCAGGGCTCACCTTTACAAGATAGAAAGTCAAGTTTTACATTCTGGCACACACCGTATATAACACTAATTCCCACAAGACTGGAGAAAGAAAGAGGGGATAAGTTAAGTGAAACAATACATTTGCAAGATTCAGATAATTAAATTCAGTTTCGCTGTAGAGCCATTGATTAGTGCCTCTACTATACAGGTAGTCTGTCGCTGCGGGCTACTGATGAAGATGAGAGAAGTTGTCTTGCTGCTAGCAGGAGAATACGTTTGTGCACGTAGAGGTAATGGATGCAAATGTAGAAGCCCGTCCTGATGACGGCATTGCAGGCATTTCCTCATGCCTTTTTATTCCTGCAGTCAACTCAAATTGAAATGTGTCAACACTGCTGCTCAGCTGTGGCTTGCTGTATGGAGTGTGTGTGTGTGTGTGTGCGTGTGTGTGCGTGTGTGTGTGCGTGCGTGTGTTTCAGCCATATGTTCACAATGGTTTGTGTCTCACTGTTTATACTGCTGCTCAGCTGTGACATGCTGTGTGACTGCAGTCCAAGTTATTTTGTGTGTGTAGGTGTGTGTGTGTGTGTGTGTGTGTGTGTGCACATGTTTTTCAACCATATGTGGGCCGGTCGAGGGGTCTCTGTGGACCTGCTGATTCGTCTGTGTCATTTAAACGCCAGAGCCGAGTGCCTCGGGGGTTAATGCTTGTTTAATGGCGACTACACCGTGACTCACAGCGAGAGGTCGCTGACCCCCACTCCATTGAATAACATAAGTGAAGGTGCAGGGAGGGCCCCCTAAAGTCGGTGTAGATGATCTAAGGGCCACAGAGAAAAGAGCCCTCTTTTTTTTGTATTGTCAACCTCTGTTGTAAAGTACGCGTAGTTTTGTGCTCTTCTTTGGCCCGTAAAGCCTTTTGGATGAAGGTGAAAGTGCATATTTTGGAATTTTCCAGAAACTAAGTGTCAGTTCAAGTGAAAAGTAAAATTGAGTTAATACAGTGGTTTTATTGGGATCTGTATGTGTAACATTTACTTGCTCTCCTTCCAGCGGTCACATGCCCTCTTATTTTTTTCATAAGCTATATTTAGCTCTGATGATATCAACATTTGTTATACGGAATTTGAGTGACGGTTTGGCACAATAATACTGCTGTGCAGTGACAGATAATTGGACCCCTTTGGCCTCTTGTGGATTTAGTTCAGCTGGTTTTGTCTGGGTTGTAATTAGTCGATCATTCATCCTCCCATTGATAGTCTCAGTCCTCAAACTCATTCCTGGTCTTGGGTTTTAAGCTTTTGTCTGTGCATTGTGAGGACAGGCACTAGGGGGGCCTGGAATTTCAGTTCCTCCCCTACTCAAACATCTCAAGATTTCACAGGCTGCAGGCATCACACACGTTTACGAGAAATATCATTTGGCGTTATCTACATGTACGATAAAGCCTTTTCTCTAAGGAGGAGAGATGTACAGTATGCAGAGTAATAGACCAACACAATAGAGGTGAATGGGATTTAATACGTGGTGAAAAAAGCACTTAGACGTTCATTCATTTTTTGTAATTTGCGTGAACTGACCCTTTAAATGAGAGATCCCTGCTGAGATTACGGTCCTCTGTTTGCAAGCTGCGACCTGCATGTGAGTTCAAAGGGGAAGTTCTGAAACCCGTTAAAACGGATATGTTGGTCACATTTTTGGAATAATTTCTGTCAATTAAAAACCCATATTAAAGGGACTTTTTGTCTGACTGAGTCAGGTTTCCCCAAAGAATGATCAGCAACATTGCAACATTTTTATAACCTTTCTTACTATAATTCTTTGTTCCTTTACAAATGCTGCTCCTGACACCGGACACAGTTTTGTCAAATGACTCTGTATTTGCAATAAAGGTTGAAAGAAGAGACTTTTGACAGAGCTAAAGGTATGTTATGATATATGCAGATTACTGAAAAAAGCATCACTCCCAAAGCACCAGAGTACTACCTTCATTAAGTGCAATTTTACCTTTTGCTTGTCAGGATAGTTCTAAGGAGACAGGTTATGTGCTTGGCCACCCAAGCCTTTTGGCGAGTTTCCCATATTTAAAGTGTGCACCAGCATTTGCAAACTCTGCACCGTCTTTTATCTTTCGGTGTCAAACAAAAACATCCTTAGGCTACATGAGCACTGATTGGAGCGTCATCCTCCTTCATATAGTTTCTTCTTTCAGTCGGGTGATGTGAGGCTTTAGCACTCGGCACCTTGTGTTGTAGAGTGGAAATTGATAAGATAAAAAGAGCAAATCAAGCTTGTGCCGAAGCTTTTGTCTTATTGTCTTATTGTATGAGTAACAACTCATACAATAAGACAATAAAGAGCTGATGTTTGAGGGTAATGATTACCTATTACAGAGTTTATTACTCACAGGTTTATTAACCAAGACTCTACTATAGGCATTATGCTTATAGTGGTTTACAGACTGATTAAAGATGACTTTGATCACTGAGTTGGCTGAAAGGTGGTAGACAATATATCTTCTAATGTTTAATGTTGCCTTAAAGATTTTCTTAGCGTTGCGTGAAAGTCACCTGAAGAATGACTTGTCACTCCTCATCTTTTTTTCTCAGCCAACTGCTGTGATTAAAATGTCTATTTTTGACAGTTTTAGAGTGAATAATTGCTTGGTTAGATTGTTAAGTCCTTTTGTCCTTGAGGGTCAACTCATCCACATTTAGTGTTCCTGCAACTGACCTCTTCTGTCTGTGAGGACAGCAAGCCGGTCGCCTTGCATTCCTCAAGTCTACTTTATATATTCAGTTAGTAGTGGCAAACGTCCTTTTAATTCGTTTGCACTTTCAAGTATTTTTGCAGATAGAAGTCAGACAGACACCAGCTTAAAACCATCACAAGCCCCTTGGTCGTGTTGCCCAAACAGAAGCTACTTTTCATATGACTACACACAATATTTTTCTTTCATTATAAATTTTCATCTGGGCCAAAGGTAAAATGCAGCTTGTCCTTGTGATACATAAGTGAGCTATTCTGTCTTTTTCGCATGATGTCAATAATTTCCCTCATACCTTCATATATCTCTGCTGTTCACCCTCCCCCTTTGCCAGACTAAACAAATAATATTGCAGACAGGGGTCAGATGGATCGTGAGTGACCTCAGGCCATGACAAAGAGCTACAGGATAAAGCTGTCAAGCTTTTGTCAAGACATTTATGACATATGTTAACGTAAGCGCCTGCAGCCTTCATGGATATTTTTGCCGTGAACATTGGATGCAGCTTCATTTCTATCAGCGACTGAGTTTACGTGCAACAGAATGGCTTTATTTGAAACCCTGTTACTATTGCAAAAACCTCTTATTCCTTTTATGACTGATCTCACTGATGTTGAGGCTCTCTGTCAACTGAACACACAGGCAGTGTGAGTTATACATTCAATTCAAAATGTAAAGACAGATTGTAAGAATTTACACTGAGTCTGCTGGATTGAATTGTGTTGTTTGAAAAAAAAAAAATATATATATATATATATATATGACCATACTAATAAAATAATACAATTAGATTAAACAGTCAAGTCAACCGGTTCACATTTAACTGCAACTTGCATAATTGGTTGCATTATTACAATGGACTAAAAGTCAATTGATGAACTGGAAATTCAGCGATTCAGCTCCTAACATTCCTAGCCTCGACCAAATGGTTCCATCCAAATCGTTTTGTTTAAATCAGCAAAACTTTTGCTCCCACTGTAAAGTTCCACAACGTTTTCTATCTTCTAAAGCTAGAACAGAAGTTTCCCCATTATCATGTTTTAACAAAGAGAACGAGCCAAGGGGAACAAATTGCCCTTCTCCGTAAAACACTGAAGGCAGCAGTATTGTACACTGAAAGGCAAAGCTGCCGTAATTCTAAGGTATCAGTCAGCAGGAGAGATTGCTTTTCACTGCTGTGACAAAAGGAGAAGGAGGAGTTAGGTGAGGATATATTGCCGGAGCAGCCAATACGGAGGGCAACTCCTTCCGCTCCCCCCCTCTATTCTTTTGAATGAGACACTCCTCTTCACTTTTGCTCTCTGCCTAATGTGTGGAGACAGAGCTGAAAAGTGTGTGTAAGGGGTGCAGTGGCAGTGTGGACATGACACAATTCCGTCTGAGAACCTGATCAAGTCGGTGGACCTGGTCAAGACGTGATATTATCCCCAAGATGAGGACCCAGTTCGGAGTTTTATTTTTGTTGACGCTGTGGGTGGTCTACTCTGATGCTTGGTTCTGGCCCAGGACTGGTACTACAACCTTTCCCCCAACAGTGGACCATGAGGGGTCTGGCAGTCCAGCATTTAGTGGAGAACCACCATCAGAGAATATCGCTGGCCTTGGAGCGGAGATCATTGGTGAGGGACAAGGGATCCAGAAACTTGTGCAGGCTAGGGATGAGACCACGGATGGACCTCGACCGACCACTCTCATGCCCACGACGCTACCGGAGACTCAACTTGATTCAGAAACGGGAACAGCGGTGATTTCATCACACATACGTCAACCTGGTAATGGCACCTCTTCTCTAATGGGTATGGGTTCTGGAGGATCTGATCAGTTGGGGTTTGCAGAAGGCATTTCAGGACATGGACCTGGGCTTGAGTTGGAATTGGCACCAGCCACTAGTCCAGGTCTTTGGTCTGGCTCTGGATTCAGTTCTGAATCTGGATCTGCAACTGGATCTCAAGATAACTGGAGAACTAGCTTTGATGAAAACAATCAAGAAATAGTAATGCCAACTGATCTTAGGGGGTTAGATAGTGGCGGGAGTGAAATGCCCCAAACAAATGAGACGCAATTACAAAACAGTGTCTTGGTAATTGATCACAGCACAGACGAGCTCCATAATCTCAATAGAACAAAATCAAACCAAAATCTAGATTTTTCTGTTGAAACCAACAATTATACAAAAGTAAATGAAAAGCTTAACAGCAGCACTTGTTGGAACAACTCTATTTTAACAAAATATTCTCATGAAATATCTACCCCAAGGTATTTAAGAACCCCAATTGTAGGCAACGACTCATTAGAGACTACCGAGTTACCAAATGATAATCAACCAGTGGATGTTGGCAAGTTACCAGCTGGTGAATTAACAGCTAACCAGCCACCATTAGCTAACAAAGAGACTATACCTGATTCATTTGCTAGCCAGACACTTTCTACAAACCAAATACCGACTAATACCTCCAAAATATTTATTACCCAACCACAAACTACTAGCACGAAACCAGATAGTACCTCAATACCAATAGCTGCCCAATTTCAAGAAGCGAGTCCAGCATCAACAACTAGCCAAATTCACCAAAACATAGACGCTACTCAATCATCAGCAACTAAGCGAGAGCTTAGCCAAGAAGCCACAATCGCACCGACGGGCGGGCGGGCGCCATCTGAAAGCCACACGGAAGTAGCTAAATCAGCACTTATCTTAAAATCCCCTCAGTGCTTGGTGCTCGACACTGCTCTCCCTTTCTGCTCCTCCATGGTTGGGGAAAGCTTTGTTTTACCCAATTACCTCAACCAGAGCAGTGTGGAGGAAGTCCGGATGCTCCTAAACGAGTGGGCGTGGCTGTTGAAGTCACCTTGCCACCATAGTTTGGAGTGGTTTTTCTGCCTTCTCTTGGTGCCAAAGTGCAGCTCTCTGGTCCCGCTGCCGGTGTTGCCCTGCCGGAGTTTCTGCGAAGTCTTGCGGGACAGTTGCTGGGCCCTCCTGGATGAGGGACGCCTCCCCGTGGAGTGCCACACACTACCAGACGAGGAGGATGATGGGTATCAGTGCTTGTCAGTTAGTAACCAGAAAGGTAACTGCTGGTTCAAATGAATCCTAGTTTTTGAATTTATTTTGAACCAGTTTTCAGTATTTTCTCCCACTTGTTCCCAATAACCCACCCGAATAAAGGTCAGTTATCCCTGTCGGCACAGTAAAAAAAGAATAACAATATTTGGATTCCCAGGCACAGCAAAACAAATTCAGAAGAAATAACAAGCATGCCTCAAGTTTGTTTGTCCTGATGTCAAAAAGGTAAAAGTTCTGGCTAACGCCTAACAAGCATGATTCCAGCACTCCTTACAGTGTTGCATGTATGAGTTCCATTTGTCCTTCCTTTTTGATTGCTTGTGACTTATTAAAGGTCATTATAACACACACACACACACACACACAGTGGAGTAGGATCATGGGTTTTAAGGTGGTATTTTGCTCTGGGGAGTTTGCATGGTTTTGTACGTTTTTCAAATTTAACCACATAGTTTCTGAACACAGATTGTAGTAAACTTGTAAATGTACGTTTTTTTCCCCGCAGAATTATTCTTACTACTAATCAAATTAGTTTTTTTTTCCACCTCCAGGCAAGTTTTTTTTCTGATTATAAATAAATCTGAGGCATTTCTTCTGTAGACAACGTGCATGAAACACTGTAGATAAACGTGGCATGTAGAATTGCATGTCTTTTTAAACAGCGGGCAGCTTGATGTGCATTTGTCTCTTCAGACATGGATGCATTAGATTGTCATCTATGGGAAGCAGTCATGCTGACATCAATCGAGTTTAGGGGGATGTCAACTTTTTTAAACTGCGTGAGGCAAAACTATTCATTGAAGCTGGAAAGTCCTCAGTTAGGGTTAATTCAATATACATAATTAAATATGAAATATCTAACTGCAGAAGCTCAATTTTTTGTTTTTAATCTGCCTGGATACTTCATAAAAAAAGGTTCCACAAAATTCCAACAAATCAATAGTTTAGGCTCAACAATTAAAAAAAGAGACAATCTGTTTCAGTACGCAAGCCTTTAAAGCCTAATTCCTTTTACTGGACTACTTCCCTGCCCTCACACTTCATATCGCTGGGAGCTCAAGACTTTGTCTTTTTACAGCTTCACTATCTTTCTGACAGCTTGCTTCGCTGACAGACGTGAGTGGACAAGATATCCCTGGTTCCAGGACTAAGTGATGTTTGGGCCCAAATAGATTTGAATTGTTTTTTCATCTATGTTTGGATGTGCTTCTACATCGGTGGAGCTGGGATTAAAGCTAGATTTAGACTTGATATGTAGACTTTTTGTAAATACCAGCATACGCTTTTCTTTTTTGACTGCCCCTTATTTTTTGTTTCAGAAATGAAACAAAAGAAATGCCTGAAGGTGTATGTAATGGCCTCTACAACGGCATCTCTGACATAGCTATTTGCAACCTAAGGCAAATAAAAGCTACGATCTTGTTCCGTCATCTTTACAACCCAGGGACGTTTTTTATTGGCTCTCCAGAAGCTGGTCCACCACTTAGTCGTGCCTGTTGGGTGTCACCTGTTAGAGTATCTTTGCAGTGCTTTCAGTCGCTCTAAATCATTCTTGGATAGACAGAAAGCTTCTGCAGTGAAGACCATCTGTTATTACTCATTCAAACCCAGCAATCTCTAAAATGTACTTTGCTATTGACTTACCACTTTCCCTGCAAAGTCTTTGCCCACACATCCTGAAGCTTAATAATCCACCAGACACTTTTTCATCTTCGTTAACAGGTTGGTGAAATGAGGTCACTCACAAACATGGCCAAGATAATATGTTACAATACTCTGTAACTGTGTGACCCAGATTATTTGTGCATTAACCCGGGTTAATGGGTTCCACTGCATCCACCCACGTACAGGTCCTTTTACCTTTCACATTCACTGATCAGAGCCCCTGCCACGCAGTGTCTGGGCGCCTTTATTCTCCGTAATACCACCTCTCCCGTGCATCATTTAACTATGCCCTGTCATGCAAGAATGCTTCATGATGTACACCTAATTCTAAGTCTGTATTTTGATGGAATTACAGTTAAGGGCCGTTGGCATGAGGCAAGAAACACAAGCGAACATCTTAAACACTAAAATAAAGCCTGTGTGTGGGAAGACCGCAGATATATCATTGTGTGCATGGCAACATTGTAAGAAATCTGTCAGATGTGATCCTTTTACCACGGGGGGGCCACTCTTGTGGTTAGACAGGATTGTCGGGGCACAATAGCCCTTTTAATGATCTTTTCCATGGTTACCAGCCTCCCGCTTGAAAGATGAGCAGTCATTCATAACAGGGTCTGGAGGTCAACTGCAATTTATTTGGGTTGGTTCTCCCCGGTAAAGCAATATCCTTCATGAGAAACCGTGACTTTTGTGTCAGTTGAGGCTGATTATTGTAAAGATCTTCGAGATACACAAGGCTTTTGAAGGCATCGGTGAACATTTATTTTGGCTAGTGCAGCCTTTTGGTGGTCTGACCCTGATTAGTAGTTTAGTTGGTTGAGTTGAGCCGAGGTGGACGTAGTATCTCATGACAGGAAGGCTCAAAGCGGGGTCTACTTCTTTTTGAGTTGGCTCCCAGGAGGGTTCCAATTATGGGCACAGTGAAGCCCGATTTTGTTTGCTGCCAGAAACTCATTGACCCGCCTCTGGTTTGTGTTGCGCTGGTACAGAACTAGAACTGATGAGGCCGCGTTGCAAAGCACAGTACTGGATAACAGCCCAGTTGTGAGACTCTTTTTAGCTGTTTTTGAAGGCACTGCAATAACGTAGCGTATTAACCTTTTCCACAAAGAGTAAAGGACGCAGCTCTCGATAGGCCCATCTTCCGCTTTGTGGTTTGACAATCACAGCGAGCGAACATGATCTCCTTCCTGCACTGTGATGTGGTTTTCTGGTTTGACATCTCTTTCCAAACCTTCTGCGTCAGGTTAAAGATTACACAAAATCTGCCCAGGGGTTCACAGAATACAGAATCCTCTACTCTGTAGAGAGAAAATGCCTTTTATCCAGGTCCTTGATATGTAGCACAATATTTAAAACCTCATGTGTTCCTTTTTCCAAATTTAGAGACAAAATACCTTTTATTTATTGTTGTGCAATCTGGTCTTGGTCACGGAGCTGTTAAAAAGACTTATACCATATAGATATTGTTTTAGTATATGTAGAATGTAAGTACTAATCGTGGCACTTTATCTCATTGCAGGGATACAATTGTTGAAGTGTATAGTGCACTTGTGTTTGTATTCATTTCTTCTGCCACAAAATGGGCGACGTGTCATATCGAAACAAATCATGCACACTATAAAATGGACTTGACCAAGTGCTTGGTATTGATTTGACTTGACAAGCATTGCAAATGGCTCATTTTATCCTTGTGAGGAGACAGACATTACAACAAAGATCAGACATTTAAAAAAGACCGCATGCCCTGCATGTCATGTGACCGAATTTAATTGACTTCCCTTTTAAATCGTCTGACAAACATAGTTGAAATGCGTAAAAATGATACACTTTTTTTACTTTTCATTTTTGAACAATCACTGGTTTGTACTTTTCATGTCTCCACAGATGTCCTTTCACTGACACTGTCTCAGAGCACGGGTCAGAGCAGTGTCCACTTCCTTGTCAGCGGGCCTAAAGGGACGCTGTAAATGGCGATGCAGCATAGTCAGACTGCAAAGTTTTCAGAGACAGTCCAGGTGTTTTTTCCCTGAACTACGCAGGATCATCTACTTCCCACCGCTGTTCACACAGCACCACACTGTATATACAGCTTTATCAACAGGGTATCACAACCTCTGGTACCCTGTCCTGGAATGTTAGGAAATGAAAAATAGCCACGTTCCTGGTCAGTCAGGCGCCTTCTTGACAAGACAAACTAGCACCATAAACCGGCACGGCTCCATTCATCGGCAGACCGTTTTTGTCCCCAATTGGTCTTGAAGCTGTCGTGGGTTTGACAAAAGCTGTTTGGCGAACCTCACTTGCGATTGCGTTTTAGTTATTAATCACCGTCTGGTTTATGAGGATTTGCCTTCTTATTTGGTAGTTCTGAACCAAAAGAGTTAACATCTGGTCTGTGTGAGTGAAGACTAATATCTGTTTTGCTAATTAGGGGTTTGGGAAGCTCGTAAACAGTGTGCAGTTGTGATGATGTCTGCTGTTCATTTGGCAAATGCAGAAGAAAATCTGCTGTTCATGTCTCTTCTTGAGAGGAGACAACCAGACTGTTTGGGAGGCCCTATATTCCAGGTTTATTCTTGATTATAAAATGAAAATGGCATACAAAGTTTAGCCTTTTTCAGCCCTTCTCCGGCAGCGATGGAACGAAAGAGAGAGCGAGGTTCAGACATGTGAGCACAGGCCCATTGCAGAGACCCTCCAGGTCTCACTGGGACTTCATCAGAGCAAACATCTGGTAGACCCGCTGCAAATGAGCCAGAGATCGACTGCTCCAAGTACCCGTCTTCAGTAGTGTCAATCTGCATGCGTTACTTCACAATGGACGGTGGTGCGTCTTATGCTCAGGTCTTGATTGTTTCACGATTTTAAAATCAGGAAAGGTTTATCAATGTTTTATCAAAAACGTTTCTTGAAGCTTTTTGTAAGTATTTTTGTAACTATTAAACATCTCCAAATTTGGTTGGTATTTTAGACATTTTTTTTAAAAATCAGGGCTTCATCTTTATACTATTGTAACATATTGAAATGTGCATTTAGTGAGGCATCCGATTGACAAATGTGCGGGAGGGGAACTTTATATTTAATGCCAGAAACTATTTTTATTGCCGCCCTTTTAGAGCATGAGACGGTTCTCTGTTTGCTCGGATTCAAATGAAAGCATCTCCAGCTCTCGGGCAGCGTGAAGAAGAATTCATTCATAGGTTCATAGATGTGCTGCAGAAAGCAGGAGCTCGGGTTCAGCTAAACGCCTCGACAAAGCCCACTGCAGACCCCCCTGATATCCAGCGGGGAGGCTTTGAACTCGCACATTAGTCACCAGGTGGTAATCCAAAGCATCTCTTCAAAGCACCTCAAACTACGTCGTCGTCTCCCAAAACAGCGATTTCTCTTTTAACACGAGGAAACATTTTATTTGATCAAAGCCTCAACGAAGAAGTCGAATGCAAACATGTACACGGTTATGTGAACACATCCCTCTTTGTGTTCTTTTTATCTCCTAAACGCCTTGAATCATTATGCAGCGACCCTGCCAGAGTCACCCGGGGTGATGGAAGAGTGAGCAGAGATATGCAGGAGGCCCAGCTGAGCGCCGTGTCAGTAATGCGATACGTTATCAATCTTTACTCGACACGCACTAGATTTGTCAATATGATAAAATGTTTCGAGATTTAAAAAAAAGTTCTATGTAATAATTTTGCTCTGATCACATTTTCTGTTTTGCCAAAACCACATCAGCTGTTCCTGCTCAGACTATTTCAGACTCCATCACTGCATTCATTAATAAGGATTTTTCAAATGAATACAATACAGCAGAAAATTTGTTTTGTTTGACTGTTTTTGCAAACACATTAGGTGTCGAGTGTTTTTTCTCAGACACTGATTGTCACATCTTCATATACTTAATGTATATTTTAAACAATGCCTTTTGATATCCCTTCAAATGTGGAGTCTGCCTTGCAATCTCTTATATGGCCTGATGCCTTTGGATTTTTTTTGTGGGGAAGTCAAAGCTCTCATTTTTTTTGATGACATGATTTGTTTGTTCGGGGACCCCGAGTAGAGTGGCTATGCCGATACTTCGCCAAAAGTCCTTTTACATTGATTGGATGCAGTAGCTTTTCGTTTCGTTTTTGGTCTCGTGCAGGAAGGACTACGATCCTCTGCAAGTAGTTGAAGTCGTACCTCCATCCATCAGGCACATTCACTTGAAGTCAACCCCCGGCAGCCTAATAGAGCCTGTTCTAACATTTTACCCTGCCATGCAGCCCCCTCTTCTAACCTACATCACGCCTTTCCACGGCCTCACATCCCTTATCTCTCCCTCTAGAAGACAATGGAGTGACCCTGCTGCAGCTGATCGGGAATCCTCCTCCAAGTACGATCCGCCAGGTCTTGGAGAACGACAACAGCCCCGGCTACGTCCTTGACCACAACACCAACTTGGGTCAGCTGGCCCGTGCACACCTGCCCAACCCGTTCTACCGAAACTTCGCCCTCATCTTCAACTTGAAACCCACGACTGACGGGGCAGCCGTCATCTTTTCCGTCACAGATGTGTCACAGAAGATCATGTATGTGGGTGTTAAACTGTCAGCCGTGCAGGGCGGGAACCAGGATGTCATCCTGTACTACACGGAGCCCAACTCTGAGAAGTCGTACGAGGCGGCCAGGTTCCCCGTTCCCTCCATGAGGGACACCTGGACTCGCTTTGCCATCGCCGTGAGGGGTGACACGGTGATGTTCTACCTCAACTGTGACACAGACCCTCTGGTGATGGCCATGGAGAGGTCCCCGGACGAGATGGAGCTGCAGGCTGGGACTGGGGTCTTCGTCGGGCATGCTGGAGGAGCCGATCCGGACAAGTTTGTGGTATGTGCACAGCCTCCTTTCAGCAGGACAATATTCTGGGCCGAGAATAAGGAAGATAAATTGGAAGATAAACTGTGTCCAGAAAACAATCTTTATTTTGTCAGCTTGATTATATTCAGTGAGTCATACCTAGCATTGCATGGGAGTCAGAAGACTGCACTGTTGTGTTTTGACTTTTCACAGTCGATCATCTGAATCGTCTTGGCCGAATAACTCAAATGACTTGATTGGTCAAATTGGCTCACTCTAAAGCACAACATAAACGTCTGCGTCACTTCACCATCTTAGACCAGAGTAGACTGCAAATAACTCGCAAGACCTCACAGTTGGCATGTAATTAGCTTCAGTCATTTGACTGTTCCCAGCGGTTGACTGCAGCAACTCTCGACCTTTATTAAAGGGTTAAAGTAGCTCCCCGCAGCTGCCTGCACGGACCAAACATGCAACCGCTGCAAAGGTTCACACTTATTTTATCGCTCTGGAGCATTTTCCAAAGAGATAAAAAATCAATATTGACTGGTTGTTTTATGATTCATTATTCTTTTCTTTTACAGTCTGCAGGGGAATTAGTTTCTGGACTCTAGTAATGGTTTTACAATTATAATCCCAAATATAAACAAGGGATTATTACTCCAGCTTCCAGTTTAACCTGAAAAGAGTCCCACCGCTAAAGAGAATGTATATAAAGAAATGAAAATATATTCACCCTGATGAATGTCAAAATCCGAAATGATTACTTCCCATTGGGTTGCAAGCTGTTGAGATACAACTTTCAGTGTTCTTCCAACTGTAACATTCATACTATTGCCTCCCGTACAGCGGAAACACTGGCTTTAATCATTTTTATCACCACTGCTTTTTTTGCTATACGTCATTCTATATCTCTGCCACACTCAGTTTGAGCTTTTCTTTCTTTTATTACTCAAGCCCATACATCTATTGTATTTCCTTGTAGTTGCATATTTTGTCAGAAAGATGTATTTCAAACTGCTTATTTGGAAAAAGGAACCAAACCGTCTCTTCCTTCAAAATATGTTGACCCTAGTTTAGTCTTAAGCTGGAGAGATCTTGTGAATTTAACTACTTCAATCAGATCAAGACTTGTGGGGCTCATTTGGATTTTAAATATTTACATTACGTAATTATAAAATGGAAATTCCAATCTGTTACTGGATTTGTTTAGTTGATGTCCCTTTTTCGTGTAATCCATCACTAGCACAACCGTTCTTCTGTGACAATTTAATCTTTTCTTGTACATAGGATCTAAGATTTGTTGTGAAGACCGAAAGCAATTTGTTAGAAATAGACTGAGACACATTGTGCAAGTTACAAAAAAAGGGACGACCATTAAAAGCCTTAAAACGGTTTCAATGAACCGTTCATCTTCAAAGTTCTTTCCAAAACTCCATTTAAATTTTTTCTCAGGACATAAATCTGTCCTGAACAGTAAACTTCAAATAACTCCGTAGCAAAGAAGTGGCCTCTACATTGAGACCTAATGGGACTTTGATAGCTTGAATGCTATCTGACGCTATCTGTGCAGCTGTCTTGTGTGGGAACATGTAGCACATTGTGTGTGGGGGGCAGAGCTAGTGGCACTTCACAGGCCCACACTAATAATGGAGACATCAATAGCTCCTCTGATTTCATGGAAATGGGCAATTCCTTGAAATACAGATAAGATGTTGAAAGTCAGACATACTTTGTGTGTGTGTGTGTGTGTGTGAGAGAGAGAACAAGTGCTGATTATTGTGTTTTCCGACAGGGGGTGATCAGTGAGCTGAGGGTGGTGGGAGACCCCCTTGCTGCTGAGAGGCTCTGTGAAGAGGATGAAGATGACTCCGATATGGTAAATAACATCAAAGCACATTTTGCACATACCAGACAAGCAAAGAGGGAATGCTGCGCTGTAAGAAATAGGCCTACTATCTGAAAGAAATAAAAGACAGTATTTGGTAATTAGGTTTCAAATGTTGTCAACATGTCCAACACTGACCAATGCCGTCCGCTGCTAAGCAGCAGTTACCAGACACTGCAGGCCTGTCAAATCTCTCCAAAAAGAGTGTGAGGATTGAACATATTTTCTAGACCAGTGACGATTTCTACCTTTTTCTACAGGCTCTGTATTCTATGTTTTACAGGTCTTGTTTCACATCTAGCAGAACTACTGGGTGGTAATTACCCGACACGAGGAAGTCATTTGGACTTCCTCTCTCTAAAATGAGGAAAGCATCATTTAAAATAGGTCATTACTTGCATCAGACAGATGTCCTAAAGTACATTTGATATTTTACAATATTTTACATCAAATATTAGCAACAGTAAATCTGTAAGCTAAGAGCCGGAGACCCCGACCACCCACACACACTCACAGGTGCCGCGCTGCAGCCGACCAGCAGCATCCACTGTGCTTTAGTGAAGCAGCTGCTCCGCTCGCTGAGACCACCAAACCCTCCGCCCGACCGTCAGAGCAAAGTGCAAGACTTTGTCTGCTCGCTGTCGTCAAATCTTTAGACGTTGTTTGGATTAGATCGGAAAAATAACATTCCAAGTGGAAATGACAGGTTTCGCATTTCAGGAAGTCTTACCTCACACGCAGCTGTTCGATGTATTGAGTTACCAAGATGTTCTGAATCCAGTTACTATATTGTAAACTATTGGATACAGCAAATGTACAAGCATTTGACTTAATGCCATTAGTAGAACAACATAATGTATTATTTAGAGTTTGAGGGTTCATAACACCCCATTTCAACCAGGTAAAAGGCTCATTGAGATTTATTATGCTTTTTAAGTGGGACCTGGCCAAAGAACACGTATATAATACTGTCACTCACATCAGAGGTTTCTCCCAACCCTTCCTCTAAGCAAATGAGTTATTTCCTCAATAAAGAAAACTGCTGCGGCACAAAAGCACAATCAATGGCAGTGATGGTAAATATCTAATTTCTTTAAGGTTTTATTTTGCAGAAACGTATGCAGTTAAGTGAAATAAATGATGTATTCAATAACATACTGCTCAACTAAACGGATGAATTCCTTTTGAAATTGGAATTTTACCATATTTATATTTCATGAACTGACTCACTTGGTGTGAGGACACATGCATGCAAGAACCTGAAAATGTCTGATGTTTCTCCTCAGGCTTCAGGTGAAGGAAGTGGCTCTGAAGAACCCAGACAACCAAAAGCACCCGGGAAGAAACTTAGCACGACGGTATGGAACAACTTTGTATTCACAAGCTAATTTAATTTTCATTCTTTTACTCGCAAGAAAGACTTTTCTCCATCATTTAGGCTTGGTTAGCTTGTGTTTTATCAATAATGTTACCGTTCCCTGCAGCTAATTTGCTGCTGTTATTATTCTTCTCGGTACATTATGTTAAAACAGGATGGCTTTGGTTGACAGTTTTTTTTTCACTGTGAGGTTGTGTGGAACTATAAATCGAGATTTGAGATTGAGATTTGAGTGAAAATAGAAGAACGAATAAAACTGTGTTTAAAGAGGACTCAAAACGCTGACCAAGCCATGAACGTGAACCTGGCCAACAAAGAGCATCGCTTTGCGTCTGCAGACTGAGTCATCCCAGTCTTAGATCTACACTGATGTCTCAAGTTGCTCGCTATAAGTGAGTGAACATCCCTCAAGAGAGATTAAAAACTGCTGAGTTGACATCTGGATTTGGGCCGCTTCTGTTTTATAGATCCGGGGACAAAGACTTTTTACATAGAGTTTCTCCATGTCAGACTAGAAAGGGAAGTGACCGTGGCAAGTTCAAAATGGACTATTTCTTGAGTTAATACAACTCTTCTGAGATTCCTGGTAGCCTAAACAGAACGTAAGGTCAGTCCGAAGGATGCCAGGCTTTGAGTGTTAGTTTTAGCACATTCTTTCAGCATGAAGTTAATGCTTGAAGAGCAGGGATTTACCTGGTGTCAGGTGAGGCGTGTTTGCCCTGCATAGATCGGTAGACTTATCCCCCGGACGGAGGGCTAACATACCAGATATTACTGACTGATACTATTCTTTTACCGACCGTTCGTTATTGCCCTTCCCTCCCGCTACTATTCCCCCCGTTGTTTTCCTTTTTGTTCTCTTAATCTGGGCATGTTCTTGTATCTCGCGGTGTCCTTATCTCACCGTTTGTCCCCTCCCGCCCCCTCGTTGTTCCGTCTTCCTCTCTCTGCTCTCTGTCTGTCTCACACTCACGAGCACACAATCAGATTCAACTGACAGCCGCTCACATCCTCCCGGCCTTCAAGAAGACGCTTCCACCAGCAGCTTGCACTACCGCCTCTGTGGCGTGCGTGCAACCCCGCTCACAATTACAGTGGAGATTGGGAAAAACCAGATGTCGATTTGGACGCGATGCGATCCGAGTCGGAGGGCCCCCGCCACCCGCCTCAAGGCTTTGTTATTCTGACTGGTTTCTCCATCAACTGTGTGCGGAGGCGGAAAGAAAGCTGGAGCGTGAGCCAAAGGGGGCAGGGTCAGGCACCGGGACTCGGAAGTCTCCTTAACCTTTCTGCTATGTGCTCGGCAACTTTTAGAAGGGGCTTTTCCATCTGTTCAGAGGGCTTTTACTGTGCAGCACGCAATGTAATGTAGCGCACAGCAGCTGGTATCTAATGCCTACCTGCCCATGTTTTTCCATCTAAAAGGTGGAACCTGCACAGAGTGTAGTGTCCAACCGCTGCAATTAAGGCAAGTCCAGGCAGAGAAGACTGAGACGGGGGAGAGTACAAGCAGAACTTTCCACTTTGTCATTGTGGAATGTGTGATGATAGACGGCAGAGCCAGTCAGTCACCCTTAGCGGTGTCCCTGCTCGCGTCCCTTGCAGCGTGAAACCCAAAGAGGAAATGCTTCAAGAGCTTAATTCCGGCTGCATGTGATGTGAGGCATTGTCTCAAGCAGAGCTCAGCTGCAGAGTTCTTATCAGCGTTGGTCTGTAATCTCTGCTTGTCGGCCGTGCTGTGACAGCTGATCGATTCTGCAATAGTTAGAACCAGTGCTGAAGGACCTTTCCCTCTCGATTTGAAGTTCAAAGCAGCCATCTGATTGGCCAACAGGCATGTTTAGCATTAGGAATGCGTGTAACTCCTAATGAGAAGCAGCAATGTTTATTTCTGATTATGATTCCAGATCCCATTTCACAACACAATGGCCAAGGGGAGTTAATCACATGAGAGGCAAACCGAGGGTGCTGCAGATTATAGACAGCATCCAGTGAGTTCCCTCTGCAACACTTCATAGGAGGAAGGAGGAAAAAAAGAAGGGGAAAAAAAAGCATACACGGTTCCAGAAGTGGAATACCTTCATTGCCGAGGGAGCTGCATACCTGCTCTTAGATTCAGGGGGTCATGTGGTTCAAATCCATCAACACGGTGTTCTAAAGATGGGAGCCTCCCACCCTTCAACCCCAACTATGATGGATAAGTAAAGGAGTGAACAAGCAGGGTATTCTTTATCATATTGACGCTTACATCAACTTAGAGCCATCTAGAGCAGGCCTGCCAAATTCTTAGCATAGCCAGTCCTGCGCGACACAGTGGGGAGAATTCCTATAAAAGAAACTGGTTAATTATCGACAGTGGCTTGGCTTTGCCCCCTCTCTCCGACATTCTTCATCCCGCCCCCCCCCCTGAATTCCACAGGTGACAGTCCGAGGCGTGTCACCGGTGAAGAATGAGCCACTCGGCCGGAGGTGGCTGCACTATTACCTCCCACTCGGTGGCAGTGTGGGGGAAGTGGCCCCTCTTCCCCGACCTTCAATAAGTCCCGTTGCTTTTTCACTGTCCTGCTGTGTTGTTAGTGACGGGAAGACCAACCAATCCGTCTTTCCTGTCGCCACACTTTACCATCCTCACGGTACTCTAAAACATAAGGAATGTGTCATTTCTAAATATTTGGAGCTATTTTGTGAACCAACTCACTCATTGAAGTCGGGGTGTCATTCGAATTCCGGGTGACGATATCAGCAAAGCTGGATCAGAGCAATAGACTGACAGCTGTATTCCCTGAGCTTTAAGATTGTTCGCATACAGAAAATGTCTGACAGCAAAAACACAAACTACAATTACCGAAAACCATGACAATTTGCCCAAAATACGAATACGAACACACTTTAGGCTTGATTTGCAATGCACATGTTGACTCAATCATGTTTACTCTGTTTAAAAGACTTCTAGTCGAGTTGGGAAACAACCTTGTTTGTTAGGAAGAGAGCTTTGGCTGCACAAAGTAGAAGCATTAGTGGGTTTGGATGGGAACACAATGCCTACTTTGTTCCCATGCAGTTACATGGCTGTTGCGTTGGTTTATTCAAAGGGGAAAACCGAGCCATAAAATCTAGCTAGCTT